>NW_026623019.1:32466291-32558213 GCF_023065955.2 Ursus arctos
TTGCGAGGGGCCCCTCTGGGGCCTACCTAGCTTTAAGGTTAACCCCCAGGAGGCCAGCAGACCGGATCTGCCAACTGTTCGGCGAGCGGAGGGGCGTGCTGATGTGAATGCGCTGGCGAGCGGGAGCGTGGGCCCAAGCGTTTTGGCACGGGGGGCCTTCGAAAGTCACCGGGGTCTAGGAGGGCCCTTCCTGTTCTCCCGCCCTGTGAGGACGTTGCCCCTAGCAGGCCGGATCACAAAGGGGTGGCAAGATGAGTCCGTAGCTGGGGCTCGGGGGTCCCCAATCCCCAGCGTGGGATTGCCAGGCCCCTTGGGAGGGTTCCCTCTGGGCTGACCTACGGTTATGGTTAGCCCAAAGGAGGTCGGCAGGCCCGATCCGCTGGCTGTGCGGCGAGCGGAGGGACGGGCGGAGGTGAGGGCGTTGGCAAGCGGGAGCTTGAACCCAAGCGTTTTTGCGTGGTGGGCCTTCGAAGGTTGCCGTGGGCTCACAGGGCTCTGCCCGTTCTTCCGCCCTGAAATAGGAAGCAACCCCAGCGAGTAGGGTCACGGTCAGGCGGCAGGTTGAGTCCGGCGCTGGTGCTTGTGGGTCCCCAATCCCTGGCGCGGCGGCACCAGGCCCCTTGGGAAGGGCCCCTCGTGAGCAGTCCTAGGGTTAGAGTTAGACCCCAGGAGGCTGGCAGGCCTGGTCTGCCGGCTGTGCGGGGAGCAGAGGGGCGGGCCGAGGTGAGGGCGCTGGCGAGCGGGATCCTGGGCCCTAGGGTTTTGGCGCATGGGGCCTTTGAATGTCGCTGGGGGCTCAGAGGCACCTGCCTGTTCTCCCGCCCTGAATACCCGGCGGCTACCTAGCGGCCAGGGTGGCGGAAGGGCGGCAGGGTGAGTCTGGAACTGGGGCTCGGGGGTCCCCAATACCCGCCGTGGCACTGCCTGTCCCCTTGGGAGGAGTCCCTCGGGGGCCGACCTAGGGTTATTGTTAGCCCAAAGGAGGCTGGCAGTCCCGGTTCGCTGGCTATGCGGCATGCGGAGGGGCTGGCCTAGGTGAGGGCGCTGGTGAGCGGGAGCGTGGGCCCAAGCGTTTTGGCGTGGGGGCCTTTGAAGGTCGCCGGGGGCTTGGGAGGCCCTGCCCCTCCTCTCGCCCTGAAAGACTGGCGGCGCCCCTAGCGCCCGGGTTGCTGCAGGGCGGCAGTGTGACTCCAGCGCTGGGCTCAGGGGTCCCCAATCCCCGGCGTTGTGGCTCCAGGCCCCTTGGGAGGGGCCCCTCGGGGGCCGACTAGGGTTAGGGTTCGTCTCCAGGAGGCCGGCAACCCGGCGCTAAGTGGTTCTGGCAATGTAACAAAAATGCCATACACTTATCTGTAAGAAATAACAGTGTACAGGAACCCTCTTAGCCCTAACATCATCCTTTGTGAATATGGAAGCCAGCCCCAAAGTGGTCGTGGAAGTCTGATGAAAGGGCTAAGCACTTTTCTCTGAGTCACCACACTATACAGGGAAAGACCAATGTACATCATCTTTCACGAGTAGGAAGCATTAATGAAAAGGTTCTGGAATTTCGAGGACTCTGACCCATCCTTATTGGTAATAAACCACCCTGTGCAGGAAAACACCTTCAATTCTCATCAGCCTCCTCAATCCTGATTCCGATTCAACTTTGGGTGTGTAGGACTAAGGAAATGTCCACATCTTATTGCTAAGAAAGAACGATGTCACGGTAATGCCCTTCAAGTCACATCAGCCTTCCTGAAGACGGAAGCAGGAATCAAGGTGGTTATGTTACCATGAGGTAAGGAAGATGAGCATATAAGTGAGAAACAACAGTGGGCAGGACCTCTCTTCAAATGAACAATATCTTTGCTTAATGTTGAATCCCTATGGTAAGTGGTTGTGGGCATTTGTGAGGTCAATATCTTGCGTGTTTTGTAAAACCGCTTGGTCATTCACAGTTGAGACTAAGGTAGGTGGGGACTCCTAGGCAGTGATTTGTCCACTGTCAAAAATATGAAAAGATAAAAGAGACAGATGAGGTCTCCTCAGGCATTGTCCTTTATCCTCATCCTCCGTGAGGATGGCCATCTCTGGACAGCTCAGTGGCAGGGTCTCATTCACAGTGGGGGCATCTGTTCCTCACAGACATCAGGCAGGGAAATGGATTTGGTTCTCTGTGCCAGCCCAGCCACAGCTGAGTGTCACAGCACCCTCTCGTGGGCTCATAAGAGTTTCACTGTCACCAGGAAGGTCATTGTATTTGATAAACCACTGTGAGAGTTTGCAATTGCCTTCATCTGCAACCTCCTAGAGGCAAATGCAGGGATCTGGTACCATGTGAAGTCATGTGAAGGCATTGTGAGAAAGTGTCCTTTTGCTTAAGAAAAACATGGCTGGGGCTCCTGGCTGGCTCAGCCAGTTAAGCATGTGCCTTTGGCTCAGGTTATAATCTCAGGGTTCTGGGATCGAGCCCGGGCTCCCTGCTCAGCAGGAAAGGAAGTAGGGAAATAGCTTAGAACCCACAGAGAATGTGAATAAAGGGGAGTGAAATGGAATTTGGTCTGTGTTTTGCTTTAGGGATTGGAAGTTAGTTTTTTCTCAATTGTGATTGTTCTTGAAACAGAAAAGCTGTACTGGTTTTTTTTTACCTTTAATTTTTTTCTAATAATAATTTTTTATTATGATATGTTAGTCACTATACAGTATTCCCTTACTTTTTGATGTAGTGTTCCGTGATTCATTATTTGCATATAACACCCAGTGCTCCATGCAATATGTACCTTCCTTAATACCCATCACTGGCCCATCCCAATCCCCCACCCCTCTCCCCTCTGAAGCCCTCAGTTTCTTTCCCAGAGTCCATAGTCTCTCCTGGTTCATTCCCCCTTCTGTTTAGGGTCCATTGTCTAAAGGGACAGACAGTGGAAGTTCACAAATATAAGATCGAAATTTAATTGTTCGTTATAGATGCCGCCAAGTAGTTCCCAGACATTTCATTCTACTGTAGTATTTCATCATACCTGTGCAGGTGCACGTGGAAGACAACTGATGCGTGCATACTGATAATAAAACAGGCCCCTCAGTAGTAGAATAATAGAGGATGCATATGTGTAAAATTATTCGACTACAGCTTCCATGCTTTCCCTTTGGTTCCTTATTATCTATGAAATTGGACAATTTTTGTTCTCTAGGATTAAAACTCATTGTCAGTATTCAGAGTTTTCAATGCTGATCTTCTCCTGTATAAGTTACCAAAAACCTAAAATATGTATGAACTTTAAAAAATGCTATATTGAAAATGACAGCAGGGAAGTTCCATTTTGTGAATATTGTGTCAATGGATCTCTATTTTGACATCAGTGTTCATTAGAAATGATGACATTTCATGTGAGTATAAATATCAATGTGAAAAAGAAAAGGTAGGAAGAACCTTGAATGTTTAAGTAATTGCTGAAATGACAGGTGTGTGTGTGTGTGTGTGTGTGTGTGTGTGTGTGTGTGTGTAATTGATTTTCAGTGTATGGTTCAGCTTCTTGTAGGGCCTCCGAGAGCCCAAAGTGAACCTTTCAATAAGTTGGTATCAATTTTCAGAACATGGGAATCTCCTAGTCCAATAGTCAATCAGGCAAGCTTTGAGGTCTTGAAGAGTTTCAGTCCTCAGCGATGGTGTTGCAGACCCTTGTGAGCAAACCCTAGGGTATGCTCAGAGCCCTCATTAGCTCGTACCAAGGTGTGACGATTTCAGACAGCATTTCCCAAAGAAGTACCTCCTGAGTCTCTGTCCTTGTCAGTTCCCTACACTTCCTTACACTAGTTATGTGATCAGTGTGTTTCAGGATAATCCCCACATGTGATTTTTGCTATTTCCTACTAGTCCTATCTGTTTCTCATCTTCTTCTTTTATGGTAGGGGTTGGGAAGCAACCTGTGTGGTGTAGGAAGGGGTGTGGTAGTTGTCTGCCTTCAGAGGACCGAATGATGCCTAGAAATTGTACTGTAGTTTGAGGTCAATTGTCCATCCTCTGAGTGTCAGGAATTCCATCACTTTACTTTGATGCTAGTCTGTTCTTCAAGCTGTCCTCAGAAATAAGGACGTCATCCATCTAGGGAATACTGGTTTGTGTGTATGTTTTCATTTTAGGAAAGGCCTTGCTGTTCCTGAATATAATACTGTAGAGCACCCTTTCCTGTTCTTATTGGCCATCAGTCAATCTTTTGTGAAGTATTCGTTTATAAATAGACTTTCTATGGTTGATGAGCAGGAATTCTTTATTGACAAGTCTTTGTCAGTGTGTGTATTGCAAATCTTTACTTCCCAGCCTGCGGTTCACTTTTTCATTTTCTTATGGTCATAAGTTAAGGAGAAATGTCACATTTTTATGAAGTCCCACTGAATTCTTTTAAGGGTTAGTGCACCCTATGTCCTACCCCAAGATTGACAGGTTCTACATTTTCTTTCAGAAACTGTCCAATGGGAAGCTACACTCCATCTCAAATTTATAAATTGCATTTTTAATTCTAATAGGATATTTATAGACTGTTTTGGATTTTCTATGTACACAATCGTATTATCTGTGAATAGTCACAATTATCCCCTCAATTCTTATACTTTTTGTTTTTCTTGCCTTCTAACACTGGTAAATTCTCCGATGCAACGTTGAATAGAGCAGCATTGTTTGAAGATTTTAATATACCTTTCTCAATATCTGACAGAAAAAGCAGTCAAAACATTGGTAAAAATGTGACCTAATTGACATATAGGGAACATTCCATAATAAGTGCAGAATACATTATTTTCAAGTGGTCATAGACTCTTTACCCAAATAGATGATAGGTGGGGCCACGAATCAAGTCTACAAATGTTAAACCCTGAAATTAACTAGATTCTATTCTTAGACCACAGGGGAATTGAGCCACAGTCATAGCGAAAAGAAAACCAAGAAGTCCTTCAATGTTTAAAAATTAAATGGAACTTTTCTACATATCCTAAAGGTCAGAGAGGGAATCTCAATGGAAATTCTGAACCTTTTCTACATGAGGGCTCACACACAATGATACTTTATTTGTGAAGAGCATTATAATAATCTAGATAGGAGTTGAGCCTTAAGTCAGAGTTCTGCCTGCCCCAGCCACACCTGGCCGCCTTGGCCTGTGGTCCCCCTCAGCTGTCCTTTCTGGTGGCCCTGAGCTAAGGGGGTCAACATGGCCATATGGAAATGGGAAGCTCCCCACTCATAGTGATGACGGTGCCCCCTTCCCAGCTGCCCTTTTTTAGTGGCTCTGAGCTAAGGGGGTCAACATGGCCGTATGGAAATTAGAAGCTCCCCACTCTTAGTGATTACGTTGCTATCGTATCATACTCACCAGTCCAACAACATGATTTCTGAGTGAAATATGACAAAAGAGTGACTTCTTGGCCTTCCTTCCGTTTGAAAATCATCTGGTGAGTCATCTATTAGAAATATGGATTCAATATGTGTTCTTTCTTCTGGAAAAGAAATAGACCTAATAGCAATTATGGGTTCCTGAAAACCTGTTCTTGAGAGACATCATACTGGCTCTTTGTAGCATTTTGCCTCTTAAACTTCAAACTAGGGTGTAGATTTTTTTAGGCACATTTTCAGACGGTTAGAAAGGGACTCAGATGATATGAGTCACAGAGGATTTTAGTGTCAGAAACCTAAGTGGGAACCTCAAATTGACTCCAAATCCCTTGTTGTTCCATAGAGGGTACTATTTCCCTCTTATCTCTGGTCTTCTCGATCTGGAAACCTATCAAGTATCAGGATTTTCTTCTCATTTGGAAAACTGGACTAAATTCAGCGGGCCTTCTCACATCTGCCCATGGTGATCATTAAGATCATTATCTCAGTGGAGGACCTCTGGGTAAGATACTCAAAGATCCTAAGGAATACAGACAGTATAATATTTCCCTGGTATTAAAGTTACTGAAACCAGCTATCTTTTTTAGTCGATTAAGGCTCTGGTATGTTCAGAGGGTGCTGTAAAACAGGTCTGAAATAGTATTTAAAAACACTCAGCTCAGCCTCTTCTACAAAGTGAGCCAATGCTTATAAACATGGCTAAAATATTCCCTTACCTACAAAGACTTCCCAGCCATCGTAGTGTTTATATGGTATGACTGTGACTTACATTAGTCAACATTTGCAGAGAAAGAACTTAGTGCATCCAGGGGGCACTTGATGTTGAAATTAGTTTGTGACAACGAGCTACTGTGTTTTATTCTGCAGTCCAAGGGAATGGTGCCAGACATCTCTAAGGTGTCTAGCAGTTCTACAATTCTGATTTTAAGTGGTCTGTGTGCTTCAGAGATTTGGGCAGGAGAAGGGCAGGAGTACAGAGACTGTGAACACTTCTGTTACCTGTGCAGACCATGGAGCAGGCAGCCTTCCGTGGGCATCATTTTGATTTCTTGATACTCTTGTGAAAGGTGCTTTTGTCTCATATTCCTCCATTTAGTAGTAATTATAATGATGAAAGTAATTTTTATCTTATATCATCTGTGGGCCCTGATCCTGGGCTCCCCAGGAAGCTATCCTTTAACATTTTACCCGGCTCAAAATGACTGGGCAACACCTCAAAGCATGGGCCCTGTTTCTGCCCCAAGCACATATTGTACATCTGCTTTGAGAAGAAAACAATAACCAAAAAATGCCAACATAAATATAAGAAAAAATAAAGAACATCTTTGGCTCCCATAAGATTAAAGTCATACTGACATGTACATACTGAAAACATAAGAAAGAGTCTGTCACTTTCTGTAATCCTAGAAGATCCTCATTGTGGTGTGTAACGCTGTACGTAAAACAAAACAGAAAAAAATATATAAGCCTGCCCCAAATGTTCCTTCCCCGGAGCACTCCCTTCTTGGTGAAGATTGTGTCTCCCAGGCAGCTGTCCTGACTTGGGTTTGAATAAAGGTCTCTTCCTTTCTCTCTAAAATGTTTTTAAAAGTTCATTCACACAGTGTCGACAATAACAGTGTTTTCTATTTAAGTGAGAAATAAATGTTCCACTCTACTTCCATTGGGAATAGACAAATTGAGGGTTTCTTTAGAAGAGTAAGTCTGCTTTCCAGAAAAGGCAAGGCCATTGGTCTATTGAGAATGAAGATAATTACTGCTAAACAACAAGTATGTGTTGCCCCTTCACCCAGAAACCGAAGCAGGTGTGCAGGCTTTAGGTCAGAGGTGAATTCTTCTCCCCAGCTGAAGGCACTTCTCTGCTCTGGCCCCAAGACACCCGAGGTTTTGAACGTCAGCATCGCAGTCAGCGAGGCAGCTTGTCACAGGACGCCAGTGTTCAGAGAAATCACAGGTATGTTTGGCAAAATGTCCTATCTATGTCAGGGCTGGAGTTAAAACCTCTCATTATCCCAAAACCTCCTGGGCTTTTCTCTTTTCTCTAGTTGGGCCACAAAGTAAAATTGAAGTAGCTGCCAGCATTCTGGGTTTGGTGCAAGAATTACTTAGTTTCCCTGCTGGTAGAATTTTGCTGGGGATCACAATTTCTATGTTCATTTATTGCTTACAAATGTATTTTGACCATCTGTTTCCTAGGAACCCTCTTATATTAGAAAGGGAAGGTGAGATTCACTCTGTGCCTGTTTGTAACATCTAATTTGTTCCTTCATCTAACAGTGTTTATTCAATTGGGCCTAAGATATGGTTGATTGGCCAGCATCTAGAGTTAGGTGGCTTTTTTTCATCTGATACAGACTTGGATGATGTCATTTGACAAAGGTGATGTTTCATCATTGATGAGATTATTCATCAGAAGAGTTAAAATTAGGGTGGAGGGAAAATTCAAAATTATCCAAAGCGGCCTGTTCCTGTTTAAAAGTTGAGCTTGACTTTCTAGTTTTACTAAATGTATTATCTCGATATTTTGAGGTGCCATATTCTCTCTGTAGTTTCTTTGGTGGTGGAGTCAGAAGGAGAGTCTGCGAAGTCTTTTGGATAGTGGCATGCTGGTGACTTCAAGGGGCTTGGCGTCAGGAGCCTTGGGGTGAAGTCTGCAACTGCTTGCCTGACCCTGGGTGCATCTCACAGAGGTTTTGTTTCCTCTTATGAAATTGCCCGCAGATAATGCTCTGCTTAAAGGGGAACCCTCCCATTCTGTTGGTGGGAATGCAACGTGGTGCAGCCAGTCTGGGAAACAGTGTGGGGGTTCCTCAAAAAGTTAAACATTGAACAACCACATGATCCAGCAATTGCTCTCCTAGGTATTTACCCAAAGGATACAGAAATGCAGATTCGAAGGGGGTCCATGCACCATCATGTTTATGGCAGTAATGTCCGCAGTAGCCAAACTATGGAGAGAATCCCAAAGTCCATGCACTGATGAATGGATAAAGCAGATGTGGGATACATATATATAATGGAATATGACCCAGCTTCAAAAAGAATGAAATCTTACCATTTGCAAGGATGTGGATGGATCTAGAGTGTATTAAGCTAAGCAAAATCAGTGAGGAAATACAAATATCCTATACTCTCATGCTTCTGGAATTTCAGAAAAAAAAAACAGATGAACAGAGTAGAGGGGTGATGAGAGAGGCAAACAAGGAAATAGACTAAACCTTGGAGAACAAACTGAGTGTTGCTGCAGGACAAGGGTGTGGGGGGAAGTGTTAAATGGGTGAGGGGTATTAAGGAGGGCACTTGTGATGAGCACCGGGTACTGTATGCAGGTGAGGAATCACTAAATCCTACCCCTGAAGCAAATATTCCATGGCATGGGAACTAACTGGAATTTAAGTAAAAGAAGAAAGGAAAAAGTGTTCTGCTTCATGAAGAGTGAGGTAAAATTATAGTGATTTGGGCTGTACTATTCTATAGAGGATAGATGTAAAACACCCTGTTGTAGGATACAATAGAGTCTTATCACATAAGGAGTCCTCAGAAAGCTGCAATGAAAGATTCGGATCTCAGAGCATGTTCGTGTTCCACTGATATGTTACAGTTTGCACAGGTAGGATAGAAGGTGGAGAGAAAGGCAACAGAAGGGGAAAGTACGTGTGAAACTTTCATTAGTTAGCGTTATAGCTTTCTCATGAAAGCCTTGCGCCAGTATTATTTTGGAAGAAGAGGAGGAATCCGGGAACTTTGCAGGGGACAGGGGAGTTCCAGGTCTGGGTAAAGCTGACAGGGGTCCTTGAGGAGAGCTGAATGCATTCTGCAGCAGGGTGTGTTCAGGGTGGGCTCCAGGGGTGGCTGTGGTTCTCCTGGGTGAGAGTTGTGACAGGTGAGGGCTGTGTGCAAGTTCCTGGCTGAGGTCAAGTGAGGCACAGGCGGAGAGCTGGCAGAGAACCTTCTTCTGAGCCACCAGCCTCACCCAACACACAGCCTCATCTTCTGTCCCTGTCACTCCAATTCAGACTTCTCCGAAGGTGAGTGAGAACACATCACGAGCATTCTGAACAGAAGGGAAAGCATGTGCAAAGGCTCTGGGGCAGGAGAATTCCAGGTATGTCCAGGAGCAGCAAGAAGGCCCTGTGGCCACAGGAGACAGCTTAGGACATGAGTTCAGAGAGGTAACAGAGGGTGACAGAAAGCCATTCCAGGGCTATAACCCCAATGGACCCTGTTTCACTGGGCCGTCCTGGCTACAGTGTTGAGAACAGATGACAGAGGGTTGAAGATGGCAAGGCAGGTCAATGACGAAGCTTTTCCAGGAACTCAGGCACTGTGGACCAGACAGGTGGCCTTGGATGGAGTGGTTAGACCTATTCTGGGTCCATTTTGAAGATGGAGCGCACAGGATTTGCTGATGTGTTAGCTGTTAGGAGCAGGAGAACGGAGGAGTTGGGGTAACTCCCAGCTGTTGTGGGTTGTCCTGATCGAGGGGAAGGAGAGGGTTTCTCGGGGGGTAGGAGGTAGTCTGTGTTCTGCATGCTGAGGAAGGTGCCTTTCCCAGTGGATCTGCTGAGGTTTGTGTCTGGGAGGACCTTTCACATCTCCTCCATCATCAATGCTCAGGGACAAGTATCCCCCACTTATAAACGTTCACAGTAAGACACTGGGCTTTCTTGAAATAACTACGTTATTACCCAGCTTCTGTAAGAGGAAGAGACCTGAAGAGGATTTCCCTCTTATGAAAAAAGGTGAACAGTGAGAATCGCGTTCAGCATCTGTTTTTGGGAGAAGCACAACAGAGGCGGCGTGCACCCCAACCAGCTTCTTTCTCTGGGAACCGCTCTCCGCATCCAGCCACCAGCACTTTGAATTGTGTCTGTGAGCCTCTGCTGTGCTTTATCTTCATTTATGCTGGGCCTCCCTTAGAAACTTGTGTCCTGAGGCCAAGAAAAGCCAAGGAGAAGGAATTTTGGAGTCTGAGCACACTGTCTAATTGTTCGTGTAAATTAATGGTCATTCCTTCTTGACACCATTTCTGCTGTGCAAGGTTTCTCAGAATTCCTGTACTTTCAAAGAGCAGGGAAACCTATACCCCATGCTGCGGGGTTAGTTTTAGTCTCCTGCTGGACAGACATTTCATGACTATAGGATTTTCTCACTCAAACATTGAGACTTTGACCACCTTCACCCGTTTCTACCACCCCATCCCCGAATCTGGCACCTACCAATCTGCTCTCAGTATCTATGCGTTCAGTATTTTTTTATTCCACTTGGAATGTACATGAGAGCATCTGGTATTGGTCTTTCTGTGTCTGAGTTACTTGGCATAAGGCCCCCAAGGTCTGTGTTTCCATGTCTAGTTCTTGTGAATAATGCTGCAGTGAACGTGGGAGTGAATCTGTCTTTTTGAGGCAGCATTTTTGTGTTCTTCAAATCAATACTCAGTAGAGCCATTACTGGGTCATGGGGTAGTTTATTTATTTTTTCAGGAACGTCCATACCGTTTGTCACAGTGGCTGCACCAATTTCCATTCCCACCAACAGTGCACAGTGTCTCCTCGTCTGCACACCCTTGAGCCCACCTGGTGTCTGTCTCTGGGACAATTGTTGTTCCAACAGTTGTGAAAGGATACCAGTTGTGTGTTTGACTGATGTTTCTCTGACGATGCTTAGTGATGTCGAACAACTTTTTCTGTCTGTTGACACCTGTGTGCCATCTTTGGAAAGTATCTATTCACATATTCCTCCCATTTTTTATATAGTTTTTTTTTTTTAATTTGTATGAGTGTTGTGTGTATTTTGGATATTAGCCTCTCCTCACACATATGATTCACAGATATGTTTTTCTTATTGGGTCCGTGGCCTTTTAAGTTTTTGCTGGTTTCTTTTGCCGTGTGGAAGATTGCAGTTTGATGTTGTTCCACTTGTTTATTTTTGCTTTTGTTGCCTTTGCATTTAGTGTCCGATCTGAAGACTCTTTGCCAAAACCAGTGTCCAGAGACTTAGTACCTGTGTCCTCTTGGAGGTTTATGGATTCAGGTCTTATGTTCAAATCATTCATCCATTAAAAATTTTGTGTGTGGTGTAAGAAAGTGGCCCAGTTATATTCTTCTGCATTTAGTGTCCAGTTTGCCTGTTACCGCTCACTGAAGAGACAGTCCTTCCCTCATGGCATATCTTCTGCTGCTGTGTCGTAAGTTAGGATCATCTACATGTGGGTAAGTTTCTGAGCTTTCTGTCCTGTTCCACTGACCTGGTGTCTGTGTTTATGCCAGTACCATCCTGTTTTGATGACAACAGCTTTATAATCCAGCTTGAAATCCAGGAGTGTGTTGACTGCACCTCTTTCTCCAGGTTGCTTTGGGTATTTGGGGTCTTTTGTGATTCCATACAACTTTGAGGACTGTTTTCTATTTCCTCGAATAATGCCACTGGAATTCAGATAGGCATTTAATCACATCTTTCGATTGCTTTGGGTATGATGGACATGTTCACATAATTAACTCTATCAGTTAAGGAGCATGGCGTATGCTTCCATTTGTTTGTGTTGCCTTCCAAATCTTTGACCCATACATTCTGCCCCCCTCGACACACATGTTTTTCATTTCTTTTCTGCCATGTGTTGAGTGTACTATGTCTTTCTCATTCTTGGTTACTTTTATTTCTAGATGTTTTTATGCAATTTTAAATGGCGTTGCTTTTTTAATTTCTCTGTGCAAAAGTGTGTCATCATTATACAGAAATGCAAGAAGTTGGGTCATCTGGGTGGCTCCATAAGTGAAGCGTCTGCCTTCAGCTCAGGTCATGATCCCAGAGTTCTGGGATTGAGCCCCGTGTTGGGTTCCCCGCTTAGCGAGGGTCTGCTTTTCCCTCTTTCTGGCACTCCCCCTGCTCGTGCTTTTTCTCTTCCTGTCAAATAAATAAATAAAATCAGAAAAAAATAAAGACAAGAGGTCTCTGTATATTGACTTTATATCCTGAAGCTTTCTTGAATTTTTTTATTCTAACAGTTGTTTTTTTTTTTTGTGTGTGTGGAATCTTTCGGGATTTCATGTCATTTGCAAATTGTGACAGTTTTCCTGTATGGATTTCATATCTTTCTCTTTTATTTAAATTGTTATTCACCCTACAGTACTTCATTTGTTTTTGATGTAGTGTTCCATGATTCATTGTTTGCATATAACACCTACTGCTCAATATGACACGTGCCCTCCTTTTTTTAAAAAGAATTTATTTATTTATTCGACAGAGATAGACACAGCCAGCGAGAGAGGGAACACAAGTAGGGGGTGTGGGAGAGGAAGAAGCAGGCTCACAGCAGAGGAGCCTGTTGTGGGGCTCGATCCCATAACGCCGGGATCATGCCCTGAGCCAAAGGCAGACACTTAACTGCTGTGCCACCCAGGCGCCCCAACACGTGCCCTCCTTAATACCCATCACCAGGATAACCCTTTCCCCTTCCCCTCCCTTTCAGCAACCTTCAGATTGTTTCCCAGTGTCAGTAGTCTCTCATGGTTCATCTCCCCCTCTCATTCCCCCCCTTCACTTTTCCCTTCCTTCTTCTAATGTCCTCCATGCTATTCCTTCCATTCCACATAGGAGTGAAACCATATGATAATTGTCTTTCTCTGCTTGACTTAATTTCACTTAGCATAATCCCCTCCTTGTCCATCCACGTTGGTGCAAATGGGGGGTATTCATCCTTTCTGATGACTGAGTAATATTCCATTGTGTAGATGAACCACATCTTCTTTGTCCATTCATCTGCTAAAGGACATCTTGGCTCCTTCCACAGTTTGGCTATTATGGACATTGCTGCTATGAACATTGGGTTACAGGTGCCCCTTCTTTTCATTACTCTGTGTCTATGGGGTAAATACCCAGTGGTGCAATTGGTGGGTCGTGGGATAGCTCTGTGTTTAACATCTTGAGGAACCTCCATATTGTTTTCAAAAGTGGCTGTACCAGGTTGAATTCTCACAAGTAGTGTAAGAGGGCTCCCCTTTCTTCTCATCCTCTCTGACTTTTTTTTATTTCTGTCTTGTTAATTTTTTTTCAAGATTTTATTTATTCATTCCACAAAGATAGAGACATCCAGCGAGAGATGGAACACAAGCAGGGGAGTGGGAGAGGAAGAACCAGGCTCATAACGGAGGAGCCTGATGTGGGGTTCGATCCCATAATGCCAGGATCACGCCCTTAGCCGAAGGCAGATGCTTAACCTCTGTGCCACCCAGGTTCCCCCTGCCTTGTTAATTTTAACCATTCTAACTGGTGTAAGGTGGTATCTCATTGTCATTTTGATTTGTATTTGCCTGATGGCAAGTGATGGGGAGCAGTTTTTCATGTGTCTGTTGGCCATTTGTAAGTCTTCTCTGGAGAAGTATCTCTTTGTGTCTTCTGCCCATTTTTTGGGTGTCGAGTTTGAGGAGTTCTTTATAGATCTTTAATACCAACCCTTTATCTGTAATATCATTTGCAGATATCTTCTTCAATTCCATAGGTTGCCTTCTTGTTTTGTTGATCTTTTACTTTGCCGAGCAGAAGCTTTTTATCCTGATGAAGTGCCAATAGTTCATTTTTTGCTTTTATTTCCTTTGCATTTAGAGATGTGGCTGGCAAGAAGTTGTTGTGTCCAAGGTTGAAGAGTTCTTTTGATTTTGATATGAGACAGGAATCCATTATCTTATTTTCCTGATTGTATTCGAGTCCTCTGTCTTTCTTGGTGAGTCTAGCTAAGTTTGTCAGTTTTGTTTATCTTTCCAAAAAAGGCTGCTCTCATTTTCATTTTTTTTGTCTTTTTAGTCTCCGTTGAATTTATTTATGCATTTGTTTTTGTTATTTCCTTATTTCTACTAATTTGGGGCTTTGTTTGTTGTTTTTTTTTTTCTACTTCTTTACCACATAAATCAGGCTGTTTATTGGAGAGCATTTTCATGGATTGATGAAGACTTGAATTTCTATGAATGTCCCCCATAAAGCTACTTTTGATGCATCCCATAAGTTTTTGTAGGTTGTCTTTTTCATCAGTGTCAAGGTACTTCTAAATTTTTTTTGATTTCTTCTTTGACTGTTGGTTGTTCAGTAGCATGTTGTTAAATCTCCACATATTTTTTTTAAGATTATTTAAGTATCTGACAGAGAGTGAGACAGCGAGAGAGGGAATGCAAGCAGGGTGGTGGGAGAGGGAGAAGCGGGCTTCCCACTGAGCAAGGAGCCTGATTTGGGGCTAGATCCCAGGATCCGGGGTCAAGACCTGAGCTGAAAGCACATCCTTAACAACAGAGCGACCCAGGCCCCAAAAATCTCCACCTATTTTTGACTGTCCCATTTTTTTCTTGAGACTGATTTCTAATTTCATATCATTGTGGTTGGACAAGATTTGAAGCAGAAGGTGAAGAGAGCATTCAGATGAAAGGTTTGTTTCCTGGAGGGTTTTCTGAGGGCAGACCATGAGTTCAGTGGGGATGGAGGAAGGTTTGGTGAGATGGGGGGTGGGGTTAACACTTGTTAGAATTACTGACTACTACCATGCAGGCTGTGTGCTACCATTCACACCATACTCCTGATGGACTTGTACTTCATTAAATATTTTCTAGGAGGTGTAGACATAGCCTTCACTTAAAGAAAGGTGCCATGTGGGTTCATGGCATGACCCCAGGTCAGCAACCAGGATGTATGTTATTGTGGGGGATCAGAACCAGGCTTTCTGTGGGAAGTGACAGAAATAGGGTATGGTGAGCTCCATGACCATAGGTGAGGTCCCGAGTGACCCACTTGGTGTTGGGTTCTGTGGATCTGTCTCATAGGTGCTGTGGAATTCAGGGACACCCTCCTGTCTGTGGATTTGTGTGGAGACAGGTAGACATCAGTGTCTGGCCAGGCACGAGGGTCGCACTGGACCACCACCAGAGGTACAGCGTGCGGGGGAGCCACTGCTTGGTTTCCACAAAAGCTGACCAGGGTCTGTGACCATGATTCCTAGCAGCTGCAAGGGGAGAGGAGGCCGGGGGTGGTGCACACTTCCTAGACTTGTGGTCAGGACTTGTCTAGAGCCCACTGACGTCAGCCACACCTGGCACAGAAGGCCACCAGTCAGTGTAGCTGTGGGCACTGCTCCCATGGCACTTTTGGGCCGGCTCCATGCTGCCACCTCCTGCTTTTCATCATCATCTTCAAGGTCATGTGCCTCTGCTCTTGCCCCATGGCCTCGGGGGTATTGTTCGTCCTCCATCTAGCCCTCGTCCCTGGTGCCCTGTGCAGTCCGATGCCAGGGTAGCCTTCTCGATACAAACATCTGGCCCTGATGGAAAACTTCCATGGATCTCTTGTGATGCGAGGATGATGCCCTGCCCTGGAAGGGGGCTGCAGGTCCCCAATCAGGAGAGCCATGTCTCCCTTTTCAGCATGGCCTGCCCTCCCCTCAGTCTTCTTCGGGGATACTCTCCCCACTTCCTGAGATGACTGCTCTGAACTGAAAAATGAGTGTTATTTTACATATCTCTATGCCTTAGTTCATCCATGGCATGTCTATCAACCCCATTAGTGGGTATTTTTTAGCAGTTCTGAAGGGCTGTCTGCTCAAGGAGGGGATGACCTGGGTGGGGCAGCTTTCCCTCTCATCTCCCTCAGCATGTCTCTGAGCCCTGGGGCCAGCTGTCCCACTGAGGATTGAGGGACCCGAGACAGCCCATCCTGAGCCCAGGCTGTGTCAGCTGTGTAGACGGATGCGTGTCGGAGCGGTGGGCAGCTGGCATGGGCCAGGGGCAGGCAGTGTCTCCCTCTCATTCCTTCCCTCCCTTCCTCCCAGAGGTAGCTCAGAGCAGCCTTCAACCCCTGCATCTCCAGATCCCTTGACCTATGCCTCCTGTGTTCAGCTGGTGACCTTGGAGTTTCGCATGGATTCTACCTCCTGTACCCTCTCCCATAGCAGTTCCTGATCAGGGGAGGAGTCGGACCATTGTCTGTTTTTGGTCTTCTTCCTGTCCCGCACCAAGCCCACCCACCGTTGCATCTTCCATGCATGTGCTTGAAGCAAGCCCATCCACAGGAAACCTATTAGCCAAATGGATCCAGGCAATGAACATTGAAGTAGAGATCCAGGATCCATAATATACCTGCACTGAAACCTGTCCCAAAGTCTGTGACTCTCTCACACTGAAACAGAAACAATAATAGCTTTCTAGACTGTGAAGTGATATGTGTCTCTACTTCCAATATTGAATGCATAGGTGCTGAGCCTGGACTGAAAAGGACCATGGCTCCCGTGGGCTGGGATCCACAGTAAGAACTCAGTGAAATCTGAATTTTAGGCATGAAGTGAGTAATTATTGTAGAGTGAATCCTCCCAAGTAGGGCTTTTGACATTGCACAGGAAAAGCTTTTTCAAAGAGGTTTCTGAAAGAAAAATCTTTTTTTTAATTTTATTTTAATTCCATTAGAGCTAACATACAGTGTTACATTCGTTTCAGGTGTACAGTAGAGTGATGCAGTAATTCTATATATTACCCAGTGGTCATCAAGAAAAGCTTCCTCTTAATCCCCTTCATCTATTTCACTCATCCCTCTATCCACCTACTCTCTGGTAACCATCCGTTTGTTCTCTATTGATAAGAGTTTGTATTTTGGTGTGTCTCCTTTTTCTCTTTTAGTTATTTATTTTTGTTTGTTTTTTAAATTCCCCATTAGAGTGACATCGTATGGGATTTGTCTTTCTCTGTCTGACTGATTTTAGTTTGGATAATACTCTCTAGCTCCATCCATGTGGCTGCAAATGGCAAGGTTTCATTCTTTTGCAAGCCGAGTAATACTCCATTGTGTGTGTGTGTGTGTGTGTGTGTGTGTGTGTGTGAATACACACATCTATCATCTCATTTGTCAATTTTTCTACAGACATTTGGGTTGCTTCCATATTGTGATATTGTAAATAATGGTGCAAGAAACATAGGGGTGCACGTATCCTTTTACGTTACTCTTTTCCTATTCTTGGGATAAATACGAGTAGTGTGATTGTTGGATCGTAGGGTAGTTCTATATTTAATTTTTTGAGGAAACTTCATACTGTTTTCCACGGTAGCCACCACAATTTGCATTCCCACCCACAGTTCACGAGGATTCCCCTTCATCCACATCCTCCCAACACCGGCTCTTTGTTGTGCTTTTGATGTTAGCCATTCTGACAGGTTTGAGGTATTACCTCATTGTCCTTTGGATTTACATTTTCCTGATGATGGGTGATGGTGAACATCTTTTCACGGGACTCTTGGCCATTTGTATTTCTTCTTTGGAGAAATGTCTGTCCATGTCCTCTGCCTATTTTTTAACTGGATTATTTGTTTTTTGGGGATCGAGTAGTATCAGTTGTATATGTTTTGGACACTATCCCTTTATTGCTTATGATCTTTGCAAATATCTCTCCCTTTGAGTAGGTTGTCTTATTATTTTTACGTTTTCATTGTTCTTCTGCCGTGTGGAAACTTTTTATTTTGCTGTATTCCCAATAGTCTATCTTTGCTTTCATTTCCTTTGCCTCAGGACACAGTCTAGAAAAACTTTGGTATGGTCCATGTCAAGAAGTTACTGTCTTCCCTCCTGTAGGATTTTTATGGATTCAGGTCTCATATTGAGGTCTTGAAAATGTTTTGTGTTTGTCTGTATTGTGTAAGAAAGCAGTTTAATTTCATTCTTTTGTGTGTAGCTGTCTAGTTTTCCTAACACCATTTGTTGTGGAGACTGTCCTTTTCCCTTTTGATATCATTGCTTGCTTTGTGGAAGATTCATGGACCACATAATTGTGGGTTTCTGTCTGAACTTGTATCCTGTTCCTTTGGTCACTGTGTCTATTTTTGTGCCATACTGTCTTGTTAGGATGACTGCAGCTTTGTAGTATAACCTGAAATCTGAAATTGGGAGTCCTCCAGCTTTGTTTTTCTTTTCCACATTGCATTGTCTTTTTGGAATCTTTAGTGGTTCCATACAAATGTTTAGGATTGTTTATTTGAGGTCTTTTTTTCTTTAATTTAAATTTAATTAGCCAACTTACAGTACACCATTAGTTTCAGATGTAGTCTTCAATAAATATTCAGTCGTGTGTAACACCCAGTGCTCATTGTATCGTGTGGCCTCCTTAATGCTACTCACCCAGTTGTCCCCCCCCAACTTCTCCAACAATCCTCAGTTTCTTGCGATAGTTAAGAGTCCATCATGGGTTTTCTCCCTCTCTGATGACTTCCCATTCTATTTTCCCTTCCTTCCCCTATGGTCTTCTTCCTTGTTTCTGATATTCCACGTAGGAGTGAAAGCATATGATCATTGTCTTTCTTTCATTGACTTATTCCACTCAGCATAATACCCTCCAGCTCCACCCAGGTCGGTGTGATGGTAAGTATTCATCCTTTCTGATGGCTGAGTAATATTCCATTGTATATATGATCCACATCTTCTTTATCCATTCATCTATCCATGGTCATCTGCACTCCTTCCACAGTTTGTCTATTATGGATATTGCTGCTATGAACACTGGGGTGCATGTGTCCCGTCTTCACTACCTCTGTCTCTTTGGGGTAAATACCCAGTAGTGCAATTGCTGGGACATAGGGTAGCTTTATTTATAACTTCTTGAGGAAACTCTGTACCATTTTCAAGCGTGGCTGTACCGGACTGCATTCATACAGGGGTGTAAGAGGGTTCCCGTTTCTCCACATCCTCTCCAACATGTATAGTTTCATGTCTTCTTATTTTTAGATATTCGGCCTCGTGTGATATGGCATCTATAGGGGTTTAGATTTGCATTTCCCTGAAGCCAAGTGATATAAAGCATTTATGCATTTATCTTTTTTTTTTTGTCTGTGGAAAGGATAATTGTTTATAGTATCAGAACTGAAGAAAGGAGACAGAGCGTTGCCTTGTTTGACCTTAGCTAGGAACATGTGCATTGGGTGCAGCTCATGTTTTTCAACACTCTGTACTCATTTGTGAATGACAACGAAAGCAGCATGAATATTGATTTTGAGGTTTCAAATAAATTTTGACAAGTAGACACATTTGCAAATATGGAATCCATGAATAATAATTGACTATATCCCTGCTCTTATGTTTTCTCTCTCATTAAATGACACCACCATCAAACCAGCTACCCAGGTTGGAAAACTCACGTTAGCTTGCTGTTTTTTCTGTCCTTCACCACCAATATCCAATCAATCATCAGCTTGTACCTCCTAAATATATATCAAGTTCACGCTGATCTTTTTGTATCTAGTGTTCCGTTTCTTCATTCTACTCAGTACATTGCAACTTACAAATGTCTAAAACTCTGATTGTCTCTAGAGTTGAAGTCCAAATATCTTAACAAAATTTACAAAGCCCTTCAGCCTTTATTTCTTGTCATTCCTCTCCCTTACACTCTGAAGGTCCTACCATGAAGAACTTCTTTCAATTCATGGGATGTGTGATGCCTTTTTTCTTTGAACCTCTGTGTCTCTATGAGAAATATTTTCCCTTTCTTTTTACGTGGCTTATTCTGACTCATTCTTCAACTATGAATATAAATGGCATTTTTTTTTCCTGGGAAGCTTTTACTGACACCCACCACACACACACACACACACACACACACACACACACACACACACACTCCAATCCGTAGGATTCTATAGTATTTTTTCTTTAATTGTTAGTTTTCCATCATAGGCTATAAATTCAATGATGACAAGAACTATTCTTTATTGTATGTATGATATTATGTGTGTTAATTAATTATTACAAAGCCTTTGGACCACTGTAATACTAATGACATAAAATTAAAACAAACTAAAACAACTTTCACTGGCTGTTATTTTATATCTATTTCCTATACTTTCACTAGTTTTTGAGGGTTTTTTAAAATTAATATTAATGATTAGAGGAGCTTGAAACTGAAGTGGCAAACTTTTATAGTTCATCTGTTGTTGATCTGTTTGGAAAAAGACAGGCACTCAGACAGACTGGTCAGACGTCCACTTCAAATTCCACCTGTAAGCATTGAGTTGACAAAATTGGCAGAGGAAATAGAATACTCAGAGGTGAATTTATTTAGCAGCCACTAGGGAAAATCTAACTCATTTTTGTAAATGGAGAAGCCAGAAGTATTAGATAAATTCATCTTTTTTGTGTTATTTTATCAAATGAATATTTGAAAGGCAAAACTGTATCTAGTTTAGAACTAAGTAGAGGTCTATGATAGGTTTTTTTTTTATAATGATTTTTTATTATATTATGTTAGTCACCATACAGTACATCCCCGGTTTTCGATGTAAGGCTCAATGATTCGTTAGTTGTGTATAACACCCAGTGCACCATGCAATATGTGCCCTCCTTACTACCCATCACCGGCCTATCCCATTCCCCCACCCCCCCCTCTGGAGCCCTCAGTTTGTTTCTCATAGTCCATAGTCTCTCATGTTTCATTCCCCCTTCTGATTACCCCCCCTTTCTTTATCCCTTTCTTCCCCTACTGATCATTCTAGTTCTTATGTTCCATAGATGAGAGAAATCATATGATAGTTGTCTTTCTCTGCTTGACTTATTTCACTTAGCATTATCTCCTCCAGTGTCGTCCATGTTGTAGCAAATGTTCAGAACTCGTTCTTTCTGATAGCTGAGTAATATTCCATTGTATATATGGACCACAACTTCTTAATCCAGTCATCTGTTGAAGGGCATCTCGGCTCCTTCCACGATTTAGCTATTGTCGACATTGCTGCTATGAACATTGGGGTGCATATGGCCCTTCTCTTCACTACGTCTGTATCTTTGGGGTAAACACCCAGTAGTGCAATGGCTGGATCATAGGGTAGCTCAATTTTTAACTTTTTAAGGGACCTCCACACTGTTTTCCAGAGTGGCTGTACCAACTTGCATTCCCACCAACAATGTAGGAGGGATCCCCTTTCTCCACATCCTCTCCAACAATTGTTGTTTCTTGCCTTGTCTATTTTTGCCATTCTAACTGGCGTAAGGTGGTATCTCAGTGTGGTTTTGATTTGAATTTCCTTGATGGCTAATGATTTTGAACATTTTTTCATGTGTCTGTTAGCCATTTGTATGTCTTCATTGGAAAAGTGTCTGTTCATTTCTTCTGCCCATTTTTTGATTTGTTTATTTGTTTCTCGTGTATTGAGTTTGAGAAGTTCTTTGTAGATCTTGGATACCAGTCCTTTATCTGTAGTGTCATTTGCAAATATCTTCTCCCATTCCGTGGGCTGCCTCTTAGTTTTTCTGACTGTTTCCTTGGCTGTGCAGAAACTTTTAATCTTGATGAAGTCCCATAAATTCATTTTATCTTTTGTTTCTCTTACCTTTGGGGATGTATCATGAAAAAGGTTGCTTTGGCCGATGTCATAGAGGTTGCTGCCTATGTTCTCCTCTAGAATTTTGATGGATTCCTGTCTCACATCGAGGTCTTTCATCCATTTGGAGTTTATTTTTGTGTATGGTGTGAGATAGTGGTCAAGTTTCATTCTTTTGCATGTAGCTGTCCAATTTTCCCAGCACCATTTATTGAAGAGACTGTCTTTTTCCCACCGGATGTTTTTTCCTGCTTTATCAAATATTAGTTGCCCAAAGAGCTGAGGGTCCATTTCTGGGCTCTCTATTCTGTTCCATTGGTCTATGTGTCTGTTTTTGTGCCAGTACCATGCTGTCTTTGTGATCACAGCTTTGTAGTACAGCTCGAAATCTGACATTGTGATGCCCCCAGCTTTGTTTTTCCTTTTCAACAGTTCCTTGGAGATTCGGGGTCTTTTCTGGTTCCATACAAATTTAAGGACTATTTGTTTCAGTTCTTTGAAAAATGTCCTCGGTATTTTGATCGGGATAGCATTGAAAGTGTAGATTGCTCTGGGTAGCATGGACATTTTAACTATGTTAATTCTTCCGATCCATGAGCATGGAATATCTTTCCATCTTTTTATGTCTTCCTCAATGTCTTTTAAGAGTGATTTATAGTTTCTAGAATAAAGGTCCTTTACGTCTCTGGTTAAGTTAATTCCAAGGTAACGTATGGTTTTTGGTGCTATTGTAAATGGGATGGATTCCCTAATTTCTCTTTCTTCGTTCTCGTTATTCGTGTACAGAAATGCAACTGATTTCTGAGCATTGATTTTGTATCCCGCCACGTTACTGAATTGCTCTATAACTTCTAATAGTTTGGGAGTGGCTTCTTTTGGGTTTTCCATATAGAGTATCATGTCATCTGCGAAGAGAGACATTTTGACTTCTTCTTTGCCGATTTGAATACCTTTGTTCCCTTTTTGTTGTCTGATTGCTGTTGCAAGGACTTCTAGTATGATGTTGAATAATAGTGGCGAGAGTGGGCATCCTTGTCGTGTTCCTGATCTTAAGGGAAAGGCTTCCAGCTTTTCCCCATTGAGAATAATATTTGCAGTAGGCTTTTCATAGATGGCTTTTATGAGATTGAGAAATGTACCTTCTATTCCTACACTCTGAAGGGTTTTAATCAGGAAAGGATGCTGTATTTTGTCAAATGCTTTTTCGGCATCGATTGAGAGGATCGTATGGTTCTTGAGTCTTTTCTTGTTGATATGATGTATCACGCTGATTGATTTGCAAATATTGAACCACGCTTGCATCCCAGGTATGAATCCCACTTGATCGTGGTGGATAATCCTTTTAATGAACTGTTGGATTCTATTAGCAAGTATCTTGTTGAGGATTTTGGCGTCCATATTCATTAGGGAAATCGGTCTGTAATTCTCCTTTTTGAGGGGGTCTTTGCCTGGTTTGGGGATCAAGGTAATATTGGCCTCATAGAATGAGTTTGTAGCTTTCCTTCTGTTTCTATTTTTTGAAATAGCTTTAGGAGAATAGGTATTATTTCTTCTTTGAATGTTTGGTAGAATTCTCCAGGAAAACTGTCCAGGCCTGGAGTTTTGTTATTTGGAAGGTTGTTTATCACTGACTCAATTTCTTCATAATTAATTGGCCTGCTTAAGAAATCAATTTCTTCCTGTTTCAATCTTGGTAGTTTATAGGTTTCCAGGAAGGATTCCATCTCTTCCAGATTGCTTAGTTTATTGGCATATAGCTGTTGATAAAAATTTCTAATAATCCTTCCAATTTCAATGGTGTTCGTCGTGACCTCTCCTTTTTCATTCATAATTTTAATAATCTGGGTCCTTTCTCTTTTCTTTTGGATAAGTCTTGCCAGTGGTCTGTCAATTTTATTGATTCTCTCCAAGAACCAGCTTCTAGTCCTGTTGATCTGCTCTACTGTACTTCTGGTTTCTGCTTGATTGATTGCAGCTCTAATTTTTGTCAACTGCTTCCTCGTGCGTGGATTAGGCCTGTCCCTCTGTTGCTGTTCCAGCTTCTTGAGGTGAGAATATAAAAACTGCATTTTAGATTTTTCTATTCTTTTGAGTGAGACTTGGATGGCTACGTATTTCCACCTTAGGGCCGCCTTTGCAGTATCCCATAGGTTTTGGACTGTTGTATTTTCATTCTCATTGGTCTCCATAAATTGTTTAATTTGATTTTTGATTTCCTGGTTTATCGAGTCATTCTTGAGCAGGATGGTTCTTAGTCTCCAAGTGTTTGAGTTTCTTCCAAATTTTTCCTTGTGGTTGAGTTCCAATTTCAGAGTGTTGTGGTCTGAGAATATGCAGGGGATAATTTCAATCTTTTGGTATCGGCTGAGACCTGTTTTGTGTCCCAGAACATGGTCTATTCTTGAAAATGTTCCATGGGCATTAGAATAGAATGAGTATTCTTTGGTTCTGGGGTGTAGTGTTCTATATATATCTAAGAGGTCCAACTCATCGAGTATGGCATTCAAAGCCTTTGATTCTTTGCTTAGTTTTTGCCAGGGTGTTCTGTCTATTTCTGAGACTGGAGTGTTGAGGTCCCCTACTATTAATGTATTTTTATTTATATGTCTCTTTATTCTGGTTAAGAGTTGGCTTGTGTATCTTGCTGCTCCCCTGTTGGGGGCATATATATTTATAATTGTCATATCCACTTGTTGAATACTTCCTTTAAGAATAATATAGTGCCCTTCTGCGTCTCTAACTATAGTCTGTAGTTTAAAATCCAGTTTATCTGATATGAGAATTGCTACCCCAGCTTTCTTTTGAGGTCCATTTGCGTGAAAGATGGTACTCCCTCCCCTTACTCTCAGTCTGAATGCATCTTTGGGTTCGAAATGAGTCTCTTGTAGACAGCAAATGGATGGGTCATTTCTTTTTATCCAATCTGCAACCCTGTGGCGTTTTAAGCAAGAATTTAAACCATTAATGTTAAGACTGGGTACTGAGAGATATGCTTTTAATTCTGCCATGTTCTCAATAAAGTCTTTGTTTGTATTGGCTGTGACTTTCTGTTTTGTATCACTCTTGGGGCTTTTTACTTTTATAGAACCCCCCGTAATACCTCCTGTAGGGCTGGTTTCGTGGTTATGAAATTGGCTAGTGACTGTCGATTCTGAAATGTCTTTATTTCTCCATCAATTCTGAATGACAGCCTTGCTGGATAAAGGATCCTTGGCTGAATGTTTTTCTCTGAAAGAGCTTTAAAAATGCTCCCCCAACCCTTTCTCTCATTCCAGGTCTGTGTAGACAGGTCTGACGTAATTCTGATGCCTTTGCCTTGGTACGTGAGAAATTTCTTTGCCCTGGCCACTTTCAATACTGTATCCTTGGATCTCATATTTGCGAATTGCACTATGACGTGACGTGGTGTAGGTCTGTCATGGTTGAGCTTGGGAGGGGTCCTCTCTGCCTCTTGGACATGAATTTTTGTTTCCCTTGCTAGATTAGGGAAGTTTTCAGCTACAATTTGTTCAAATATCTCTTCTAGACCTCTGTTTTTCTCCACCCCCTCGGGGATGCCGATGATTCTAACATTGGATCGTTTCGTTGAGTCAGTAATCTCCCGTAGCCAACATTCGTGGGCGTGGATTTTTTTAAGACCACCTTCTATTTTTAGTTTTTCCTCTATTAACCCATCCTCCAATTCACTAACCCTTTCCTCTGCTTCCGTGACCCTGGCCGTCAAAGCCTCTAGTTTTGCCTGCATTTGGCTCATAGAATTTTTAATTTCTGTCAAATTCGCTCTCATTTCCGCACTTAGGGATTCTATATTCTCAGTAACATTTTCCTTAATACTTTTTTCAAGTCTACTCATTATCTTCACCATTGTTACTCTGAATTCCATTTCTGATAATTTGGATACATCCATATCCGTTACTTCTGTGGCAGAGGCCACAGACTCACTGTCTTTTCTTTGCTGGGGGGGCTTCTCCTTTTTGTCATTCTAATGAGGAGAGGTTGCAGGGTTGTCCAGAGCCCAAATTATTGACTGGGTCCCAGGCCGTGCCCCTTGTTTTATAGGGATCTTAGAGATGTGGGCTTCTTCTTTAAAGATTTTATTTATTTACTTATCTGAGAGAGGGAGACAGACAGTCAGCAAGAACGGAACAGAAGTAGGGGAGTGAGAGAGGAAGAAGCAGGCTCCCAGCGGAGGAGCCTGATGAGGGACTCCTTTCTGAAACGCTGGGATCACGCCCTAAGCCGGAGACAGGCGCTCAATGATGGCGCCACCCAGGCGCCTCGGGTTGTGGGCTTCTTGATTTTTCAGCCTGCCTTCTGTGTTCTGGGGGAGGGGCTTGCCGCGCCGATACTCAGGCAACCCTGTTTGGTTAGAGTTTCCATGTCCCCTGCGAGGGAGGATGGGGATGGGCACTCTCTGGGCCGGTATTTCCAGGCTTTTGTTCTCTGGCAGCTTTCCCTGGCGGCCGGCTATGCCTCTTCTGAGGGTCAGAGCAGCAGAGGCTGCATTGTCACAGAACAGAGGGATTGCGGCCAGTTCTCCACTGATGTTCTGGCCACTTTAACTCTATTACTGTTGGTGCTGCTCAACCCTGCAGCGTCCCGGGATGTGCGCACCAACTCGGCATCCCTGCCCTCACTTCCAGGGCTGGCGCGTCTCTGTCCTTTCTGTTTCTAATGCCGCCAGCCACCGGCCGCCCCGCACGCTCCTGGGTCTCCCGGTCTCAGTCTATGCCCGGTGAGCACACCTCGATTCCGGAGTTTCATGAGAAGCCTGGTGGCGCGCGCACCCGGTTCAGGGTCTCAGTCTGCTGTTTCGCGGGTGCTGACCGTGAGTCCGCCCGCTCCCCTGTGCAGGTGGCCCGCCAGCCTCCAGCCGCCCCACGCGCGCTCCGGGAGCTCCCGGTCTCAGTCTGGATCCCGTGAGTACACCGGGATTCCGGTGTTCTGGGAGATGCCTGGTGGCACGCATTCACGGCTCACCGGTCTCAGTCCGCTCTCTTGCGGGTGCCCTCTGTGAGTCCGCCCGCTCCCCCGTGCAGGTGGCTGCCGCTTCCCGGCGCCCAAACGCGGCGGCTCCCTCCCCCTTTCATTTATCTTCCAATATCTGTGCACGGTTTACAGCTCCCCTCTTCGTAGCTCAATAATCAGCGCTGGAGATGTTCATTTGTAGAGATCCAGATGCATCATCCTGTGTCTCCGGCTGATTCCATGGTTATTTAGGCTGGTCTGGTACCTATCCAGCTCGACTCAGGGGACCGGCTGAAAAAGGGGTCCCCTACTCCTCCGCCATCTTAACTCCCTCTATGCGTGTATCTTTTGGTCACAAGTACGTCATCATCAGTGAAATGACTTCCCATTTTAATCCATCTCAAGACCTAAAGCTGGGTAAGGCACTGAAGCTGGATGATGCCATCGGTTGGAAGTGTGGAGAATATCAAAAGATCTCCTTGGAGAGCAAGTTTAAAGGTCAGTGTGAAGCTACTAATTGGATCCGGGGAGATCTCTGAAAGTGGGGGTTGCTTGGGATGGGCTGAGGGGGGCCCTCCGATTTTCCTATGAATCCTTGCTGCAGCCCCAAATGGACAGTTTCCTGCTGTGGGACAGTGTGAGTCCTCTAGTTGTACAGAGGTGAGCCCAATGCCTGCTGCCTTGGAGGCAGGCAAATGGGGAGGGACCCTCAGAAGAAGACCCAGAGTTAGGTTAGGCCTCAAGAGACAGCAGGTCTGAACTGCCCAGTGCTCAGAGAACTCCCAGGCCGAGTGAGATGAGGGCACAAGGGCGGGTGAGTGTGAGCCTTGAGGTTTCATCCAGAAGGGCCCACAAAGGTCGGGGTTCACCAGAAGGGGCTCTCAGGGGGTGCCCCAATTCTCTTGCCCTGAATGCTCTGTTGTGCCCCAAAATGGTACAGTTTACTGTGGGTTGCAGGCTGAGTCCTACAGTGGGTCTTGGGTGTCCCCAATCCGCTGGAGTGGGGTGCCAGGACCCTGGGGAGGGGCCCCTCTGTGGCCAACCTAGGGTAAGGGTTAGGGTCCAGGAGCCCAGCAGGGACAATCTGCAGGTTGTGCAGCAAGCTCTGTGGAGTGCTGAGAGGAGGCCATGGGGGAGGGTGAGCATGGGCCTCAGGGTTGGGGCACCGGGGGCTGCCAAAGGATGGGGATGGGCTCCGGGGGCCTCCCCAAGTTCTCGTGCCCTGTAGGCTCCGTAGAGCCCCAAGGGGCATGGTTTCCTGTCGGCTGGCAAGCTGAGTCCTGCGGTGGGGCACAGGTATCCCAATTCCCCCGGGCTGTGGTGTAAGGCTCCTGGGGAGGCCCCCACACCCACGGCAGACCTAGGGCTAGGGTTAGGCCCAGGAGCCCCGCAGGCCCGATCTGTTGGCTGTATGGCGAGATACACGGGCTGAGGTGAGGATGTGGGGAGGGTAAGCGTGGGCCTCAGGGTTGGGGTGCGGGAGGCCACCGAAGTTCGCTGGTGGCTCAGGAGGGCCCTCCTGGTTCTCCTGCCCTGAATGCTCTATGGCCTCCCAAGGCACACGGTTTCCTGCAGGGTGGCAGACTGAGTCCTGCTGTGGGGCTCAGGTGTCCCGAATCCCCTCAGCTGCGGCTCCAGGCTCCTCGGGAGGGGCCCCTCCACAGATGAACTAGGGTTAGGGTTGGGGCCCAGGAACCCCCCAGGCCAGATCTGCCCACTATGTGGCGAGCTCCGCCCCAGCCTGAGTTGAGGGTGTGGGGTGGGGTGAGCATGGGCTTCACGGTTGGGTTTAGGGATCACCGAAGTTCACCGGGGGCTCTGGGGGCCCTCCTGGTTCTTCCGCCCTGAATGCTCTACAGCCTCCTAAGGGGCACGGTTTCCTGCGGGCTGGCAGGCTTTGTCCTGCAGTGGGGCTCAGGTGTCCCCAGTCCCTGGGGCTGCGGCACCGGGCCCCAGGGGAGGGGGGCCTACCCAGCTGACCTAGGGTCAGGTCTAGGCCCCAGGAACCCGGCAGGCCTGATCTGCCGGCTCTGTGACGAGTTCGGTGGCAAGCTGAAGGGAAGGCGTGGGGAGGGATGAGCGTGGGCCTCAGGGTTGGGGTGTAGGGGCCACCGAGGATCGCTGGGGGCTCAGGGGGGCCCTACCAGTTCTCCTGCATGGGATGCTCTGTGGCGCCCCAAGGGGCATGGTTTCCTGAGGGGTGGCAGGCTGAGTCCCGTGGTGGGGCTCAGGTGTACCCAATCCCCAGGGTTAGGGTATGGATTAGGGTACGGGTTAAGGTTAGGGTATGGATTAAGGTTAGTGTATGGGTTACGGTTAGGGTATGGGTTAGGGTAGGGGTTAGGGTTAGGGTAATGAGAAGGTACGGGTTAGGTTTGGTTTTAGGGGTTACAGGTTAAAGGTTATGGGTTAGGGTACAGGTTAGGGTTTAGGGTACGGGTTAGGGTTTAGGATTCGGGTTTAGGGTTAGGGTTAGTGTTGGAGTATGGGTTAGGTTTAGGGTACGGGTTAGTTTTAGGGTACGGGTTAGGAAACAGGTTAGGGATAGGGATTGGGTACGGTTTAGGGTTAGGGTATGGGTTAGGGTATGGGTTAGGGTACAGATTAGGGTTAGGTATGGGTTAGGGTATGGGTTAGGGTCCAGGTTAGAGATAGGGTACGGGTTAGTTTATGGGTTAGGGTATGGGTTAGGGTATGGGTTAAGGTTAAGGTAAGGGTACTGGTTAGGGATAAGGTACTGCTTACGGTTTAGGGTTTAGGGTTACGGTTAGGGTATGGGTTAGGGTTAGGGTACGGGTAGGGTTAGGGTACAGATTATGGTATGAGTTAGGGTATGGGTTAGTGTCAGTTTTTAGGGTTTAGGGTTAAAGTTAGGGTATGGGTTAGGGTACTTGTTAGGGTTACGGTTAGGTTTAGGGTATGGTTTAAGTTACGGGTTAGGGTACAGTTTATGGTTAGGGTTAGGGTACGTTTTAGAGTACGTTTTAGGGTTACGTTTAGGGTTAGGGTACAGGTTAGGTTTAGGGTTAGGGTACGGGTAGGGTTAGGGTTAGGGTATGGGTTAGGGTTAGGTTTAGGGTTAGGTTACGGGTTAGGGGTAGGGTTAGCTGAAGGGGTAGGGTTAGGGGTAGGGTTAGGGGTATGGTAGGGGTTGGGGTAGGGCTAGGGTTTAGGGTTAGGGTTTGTGGTTTGGGTTAGTGGTTAAGGTTAGGGTTTAGTGTTTAGGGTCTCGGGATTAGGGTTAGGGGTTAGGGTTTAGGGTTTAGTATTAATGTTAATGTTTTGGGTTTAAGGATTAGGGTTTCGGGTTAGGTTTAGGGTAGGGTTAGGGTTAGGGTATTGGTTAGCGGTTAGGGTTAGGGTTAGGGTTAGGGGTTAAGTTTTAGGTTTTAAGGTTAGGTGTTAGGGTTTAGGCTTAGGGTTAGACCCCAGTAGGCCAGCAGGACCGATGCGCCGGCTGTGCGGGGAGTGGAGGAGTGGCACGAGGTGAGGGCGCTGGCGAGCAGGAGTATGGTATCCAGCGTTTCAGCGCAGGAGGCCTTTGAACGTCGCTAGAGGCTCGGAGGGCCCTGCCATTTTCCCACCCTGAATGACTGGCGGAGCCCCTAGTGGCCCACGTGGTGGCGGGGTGGCAGTGTGGGTCTGGCACTGCGGTTTGGGGGTCCCCAATGCCATGCGTTGCAGCACAAGGCCCCTTGGGAGGGGCCCCTCTGGGGCCGTCCTAGGGTTACTCTTAGCATCCAGGAGTCCAGTAGACATGATCCGCCAGCTGTGCGTTAGCAGAGAGCCAGGCCGAGGTGAGGGCGCCGGTGAGCTCCAGTGTGGGCCCCAGCGTTGTGGCGCGGATGGCCTTCAAAAGTTACCTGAGTCTCAGGGCCCTGCCCATTCTCCCACCCTGAAGGACCAGTGACGCCCCAGCAGGCCGATGTCGACGGGGCGGCAGGGTGAGTCCGGCGCTGCGGCTCGTGTGTCCCCAATTCCCGGCTTTGGTCACCAGTCCCCTTGGGAGGGGCCCCTCTGGGGCCAACCTAGTGTTAGGGTTAGCCCCCAGGAGGCCGGCAGTCCCCATACCACAGCTATGCGGCGAGCGGAGGGGCGGGCCATGGTGAGGGCACTGGGAGCTGGAAGGTGATACCCCAATTTTGGCGCCGGGGGCCCTCGAATGTCGCCGGGGGCTCAGAGGGCCCTGCCCGTTCCCCCACACTGAATGACCAGCGGAGCCCCAAGTGGCCCGGGTAGCAGCGGAGGGGCAGGTTGAGTACATCGCTGGGGCTTGGGGGTCCCCAATGTCCGGCGTCGCGGTGCCAGGCCCTTTGGGAGTGCCCTTCGGGAGCTGACCTAGGGTTAGGGTTAGCCCCCAGGAGGCCGGCAGTCCCGATACGATGGCTGTGGGGCGAGCGGAGGGGTGGGCCGAGGTGAGGGCACTGGGGAGCAGGATTGTGGGCCCCTGCATTTTGGCGCTGGAGGCTTCAAATGTCTCCGGTATCTCCAGGGCCCTGTCCGTTCTCCTGCCCTGAATGACCGGCAGTGCCCCTAGCAGCCCGGGTGGCAGCGTTGTGGGAGGGTGAGTCTGGCTCTGGGGCTTGGAGTCCCAGATCCCCAGCTTAGTGGCACCAGGACCCTTGGGAGGGGCCCCTGGGGGGCCAACCTAGGGTTAGCGTTAGCCCCAAAGAGACCGTCAGGCCCAATCCGCACACTGCGGTGAGCGGAGGTGCGGGCCGAGGTGAGGGTGCTGGGGAGCGGGAGCATGGGCACCAGCGTTTTGGCGTGGGGAGCCTTTGAAGGACACTGGTGGCTCAGAAGGCCCTGCCCTTCTCTCGCTCTCTATGACCGGCTGTGCCCCTAGCGGCGAGGGTGGGTACAGTGTGGCAGGGTGAGTCTGGCTCTGGGGCTCTGAGTCACCAATCCCCAGCATTGCAGAGCCAGGCCCCTTGGGATGTCCCCACAGGGCCGACCTAGGTTTTGGTTAGCTGCCAGGAGCCCGGCAGGCCCTATCCACCAGCTCTGAAGCAAGCAGAGGGGCGGGCCAAGGTGAGGGCGCTGGCGAGCAGGATCCTGGGAGCCAAAGTTTTTGTGCGAGGAGTCTTCAAAGGTCAGCGTGGGCTCGGAGTGCCCTGCCCGATCTCCTGCCCTGATTGACTGGCGGGGCCTCTAGCAGCTCGGGTGGCTGAAGGGCAGCAGGGTGAGTCCAGCACATGGGCTCGGGGTTCCCATCCCCAGCGTTGCGATACCAGGCCCCTTGGGAAGGGCCCCTCGGGGGCCGACCTATGGTTAGGGTTAGCCTCCAGGAGCCCCGCAGGCCCGATACACCACCTGTGCGTCGAGCGGAGAGTTGGGGCGAGGTGAGGGTGCTGGTGAACATGAGCCTGGGCCCAAGCGTTTTGGTTCGGTGTGCCTTCGAATGTCCGCAGGGGTTCGGAGGGCCCTCCAGTTCTCCCACCCTGAATGAATGGTGGCGCCCCTAGCAGCCCGTGTGGGGCAGGGCGGCAGCGTGAATCTGGCGCTGGGGCTTGGGGGTCCCCAATCCCTGGCATTGCCGTGCCAGGACCCTCAGGAAGGACCTTCAGGGGCTGTCCTAAGGTTAGGGTTAGTGCCCAGGAGGCCGGCAGGCCCGAGTCGCCGGCTCTGTGAAGAGTGGAGGTGCGGGCCGAGTTGAGGGTGATGCAGAGCGGGAGCATGATCCCCAGCGTTTTGGTTCCCTGGGCCTTCGAATGTTGCCATGACTCGAAGGGCCCTGCCCATTCTCCTGCCCTGAATAACCAGCGGCGCGCTTTACGGCCCCGTTGGCTGTGGGGTGGCAGGGTGAGTCCCGTGCTGCAGCTCAGGGATCCCCAATCCCCAGCGTTGCGGGGCCAGGCCCCTTGGGAGGGGCTCCTTGCAGGCCGACCTAGGGTTAGAGTTAGCACCCAGGAGGCCGGCAGGCCCAATCCTCTGGCTGGGCGGCGATAGGTACATGGGCCGAGGTAAAGGCTCTGGCGAGTGGGAGCGTGGGTCCCTGCATTTTGGTGCGGGAGGCTTCAAATGTCGCCGGTTTCTCCAGGTCCCTGTCCGTTCTCCCGCCCTGAATGAGAGGCGGCGCCCCTAGCGGCCTGGGTGGCGAAAGTCCGGCAGGGTGAGTCTGGCTCTGGGGCTCTGAGTCACCAATCCCCAGCGATGCAGAGCCAGGCCCCTTGGGTTGTGCCCCATGGGGCTGACCTAGGATTTCAGTTAGCCCCCAGGAGCCTGGCAGGCACTATCCACTGGCTCTGCAGCAAGCGGAGAGGCAGGCCAAGGTGAGGGCGCTGGCGAGCAGGATGATGGGAGCCAATGTTTTTGCGCGGCGGGCCTTCGAAGGTCAGCGGGGACTCGGAGGGCCCTGCCCATTCTCCCGCCCTGATTGACCAGTGGTCTCTAGCGGCTCGGGTGGCTGAAGGGCAGCAGGGTGAGTCTGGCACTTGGGCTCAGGGTCCCCATTCCCAGCGTTGTGATGCCAGTCCCCTGGTACGTGCCCCTCGGGGGCCGAACTATGGTTAGGCTTAGCCCCCAGGAGGCCGGCAGGCCGGATATACCACCTGGGCGTCGAGCGGAGAGTTGGGCTGAGGTGAGGGGGCTGGTGAATATGAGCCTGGGCCCAAGCGTTTTGGTTCGGGGCGCCTTCGAACGTTGGCGGGGATTCGGAGGGCCCTGTCCATCCTCCCACCCTGAATGAATGGTGGCGCCCCTAGCGGCCCGGGTGGGGAGGGGCGGCAGGGTGCATCTGGCGCTGGGGCTAGGGGGTCCCCAATCCCCAACATTGCGGCACCAGGCCCCTTGGGAGGGGCCCCTCGGAGGCTGACCTAGGGTTAGGTTTAGCCCCTAGGAGGCCAGCAGGCCCTATTCGCCAGCTGCGTGGAGAGCAGAGTGGCAGACCTAGGTGAGGGCGCTGGTGAGTGGGAGAGTGGGCCTAGGCGTTTTGGCGCGGGGGGCCTTCGAAGGTCACTGTGTCTCCGAGGGCCCTGCCCGTTCTACCGCCCTGAATGGTTCAGAACGCCTTCAAAGGTCGGTGGGGGTTCGAAGTGCCCTGCCAGTTCTCCCACCCTGAATGAATGGCGGCGCCCCTAGCGGCCCGGGTGGTGAGGGGTGGCAGGGTGAGTCAGGCCTTCTGGCTCGGGTATCTCCAATCCCCAGCGATGCTGGGCCAGGCCCTTTGGGTGGGGCCCCTCGGATGACAACTTAGGGTTAGGTTTAGCCCCTAAGAACTCGGCAGGTCCTATTCGCCAGCTGTGTGGAGAGTGGAGTGGCGGACTGAGGTGAGGGCGCTGGTGTTTGGGAGTGTGGGCACGGGCGTTTTGGCGCGGGGGGGATTCGAAGGTCACCGTGTCTCGGAGGGCCCTGCCCGTTCTCCCGCCCTGAATGAACGGCAGCACCCCAAACCCCTGGGTGGCGGCTGGGTGGCAGGGTGAGTCAGGTGCTGAGGCTCAGGGTCCCCAATCCCCGGCATTACGGCGCCAGGCCCCTTGGGAGGGGCCCCTCGGGGGTCGATCTAGGGTTATGGTTAGCCCCCCGGAGGCTGGTGGACCTGATCAGCGTCTGTGCGGCACGCAGCAGGGTGGGCCGAGGTGAGGGCACTGGCGAGCCTGAGCATGAGCCCAAGCGTTTTAGCGTGGGGGGCCTTCAAAGGTCGGCGGTGGCTCCGAGGGACCTGCCCATTCTCCCACTCTGAATGACCGGCAGGGCCCCTAGTGTCTCAGGTGGCTGAAGGGCAGCAGGGTGAGTCCGGCACTTGGGCTCGGTTGCCCCATCCCCAGCGTTGGGGCGCCAGGCCACTTGGGAAGGGCCCCTCGGGGGCTGACCTACAGTTAGGGTTAGCTCCCAGGAGGCTGGCAGGCCCTATACACCGCCTGTGCATGGAGCAGAGAGTTGGGCCGAGGTGAGGGTGCTGGTGAACATGAGCCTGGGCACAAGCATTTTGGTTCCGGGTGCCATCGAAGGTGGGCGGGGGTTCGGAGGCCCCTGCCAGTTCTCCCACCCAGAATGAATCGTGGCGCCCCTAGCGGACCGTTGGGGGCGGGGCGGCAGGGTGCACTGGGCCCTGGGGCTTGGGGGTCGCCAATCCCTGGCGTTCTGCCACAAGGCTCCTTAGGAAGGGACCCTCAGGGGCCATCCTAGGGTTAGGGTTAGCGCCCAGGAGGCCGGCAGGCCCGATCTGCCGGCTGTGCGAGGAGTGGAGGTGTGGGCCGAGTTGAGGGGGATGCCAAGTGGGAGTGTGGGCCCCAGCGTTTTGGCGTCCTGGGCCTTCGAATGTTGTCATGTCTCGGAGGTCCCTGCCCATTCTCCTGCCCTGAATAACCAGCGGCGCCCCTAGCGGCTCCGTTGGCGGTGGGGCTGCAGGGTGTGTTCAGAGCTGGGGCTCGGGGGTCCCCAATCTCTGTCGTTGCAGTGCCAGGCCCCTTGGGAGGGGCCCCTCGAGCACCGACCTTGAGTTAGGGTTATTCCCCAGGGGATCGGCAGGCCCGATCCGCCTGTTGTGCGGCAACGGTGGGGTGGCCTGAGTTGAGGGCACTGGTGAGCGGGAGCGTGGGCCCAAGCGTTTTGGCGTGGGGGGCCTTCAAAAGTTGCCGGGGGCTCGGAGGGCCCTGCCCGTTCTCCCGCCCTGAATAACCGGCGGCGCCCCTGGTGCCGCGGGTTGTTGTGGGGTGGCCGGGTGAGTCCGGTGCTGGGGCTCGGGGGCCCCCAATCCCAGGCCTTGCAGCTCCAGGCTCCTTGGGAGGGGCCGATTGGGGGCCGACCTAGGTTTAGGGTTAGGTCCCATGAAGCTGGCAGGCCTCATCCGCTGGCTGTGCTGCGAGCAGAGCAGCGCGCCGAGGTGAGGGCGCTGGTGTACGGGGGCGTGGGCCCAGCCTTTTGGCGTGGGGGGCCTTCGAAAGTCGCTGGGGGCTCGGAAGGCCCTGCCCGTTCTCCCGACCTGAATGACCGGCGGTGCCCCTAGTGGCCCGGGTTGCGGTGGGGCAGCACAGTAAGTCTGGCGCTGGGGCACGGGGGTCCCCAATACTCGGCGTTGGGGCGCCAGGCCCTTTGGGAAGGGCCCTCGGGGCCCGAACCAGCGTTAGTGTTAGCCTCCAGGAGGCCAGCAGACCGGATCCGCCAGCTGTGTAGAAAGCAGTGGGGCAGGCCGAGGTGAGGGCACTGTAGAGCCGGAGCGTGGGCCCAAGCATTTTGGCGTGGGGGCATTCAAAAGTTGCCAGGGGTTCAAAGCGCACTTCCCGTTCTACTGCGCTGAAAGCCCGACGGCGCACCTAGTGGCTCGGGTTGCAGAGGGGCAGCAGAGTGAGTCTGGTGCTGGGGCCCGGGGGTCCCCAATCCCCGGTGTTGCAGAGCCAGGCCCCTTGGGAGGGGCCCCTCGGGTGCGACCTAGTGTTAGGGTTAGCCCCCAGGAGGCCGGCAGGCCCGATCCGCCAGCTGTGCGGCGAGCGGAGTGGTGGGCCGAGGTGAGGGCGCTGGCGATCGGGAGCGTGGGCCCAAGCGTTTTGGCACGGAGGGCCTTCGAAGGTCGCTGGTGGCTCTGAGGTCCCCGCCCATTCTCCCGCCCTGAATGAGGACAGCGCTCCTAGCGGGCCAGGTCCTGGCGAGGCGGCAGGGTGAGTCTTGCGCTGGTGCTCGGGGGTCGCCAAGCCCCGGCGTGGCGGTGCCAGGCCCCTTGGGAGGGGCCCCACTTGGGCCGACGTATGGTTTGGGTTAGCTCCCAGGAGGCCGTCAGGCCCGATCAGCCAGCTGTGCGGTGAGCGGAGGGGCGGGCCGAGGTGAGGCTGCTGGCGAGCGGGAGCGTGGGCCCAAGGGTTTTGGCGCGGGGAGGCTTCAAAGGTCTCCGGGTGCTCTGAGGGCCCTGCCCATTTCCTGCCCTGAATGACCGGTGGCACCCCTATCAGCCAGGGTGGAGGCGGGGCTACACGTTGAGTCCTGCGCAGGGGCTCGGGGGTCCCCAATCCCCACGTACGGCACCAAGCCCCTTGGGAGGGGCCCTTGTGGGCCGACCTAGGGTTATGGTTATCTCCCAGGAGGCCGGCTGGCCCGATCCGCCAGCTGTGCGATGATCAGAGGGGCGGGCTGAGGTGAGGGCACTGCCTAGCGGGAGCGTGGGCGCAAGTGTTTTGATGCAGGGTGCCTTCGAAGGTTGCCCGGGGCTTGGAGTGCCCTGCCCTTTCTCATGCCCTGAATGACCTGCGGCGCCGCTAGCGGCCCGGTTGGCCGCTGGGCGGCACGGTGAGTCTGGCGCTGGGGCTCGGGGGTTCCCAATACCTGGTGTTGCGGAGCCAGGCCCCTTGGGAGGGGCCCCTCGGGGACCGACCTAGTTTAGGGTTAGGCCCCAGGAGGCCAGCAGGCCCGATCCGCCGGCTGTGCGACGATCAGAGGGGCGGGCTGAGGTGAGGGCGCTGCCTAGCAGCATTGTGGGTGCAAGCGTTTTGATGCAGGGTGCCTTCAAAGGTCTCCGGGGGCTCGGAGGGCCCTGCCCTTTCTCACGCCCTGAATGACCTGCAGCGCCGCTAGCGGCCAGGGTGGTGGCGGGGCAGCAGGGGGAGTCAGGCGCTGGAGTTCGGGGGTCCCCAATCCCTGGCGTTGCAGCGCCAGGCCGCTTGGGAAGGGCCCCTCGGTGGTCGACCTAGGGTTAGAGTTTGCCCCCAGGAGGCCGGCAGGCCCGATCCACGGGCTCTGCTACGAGCAGAGGTGCGGGCCGAGATGAGGGTGCTGGCGAGCAGGAGCGTGGGCCCAACCGTTTTGGCGCGGGGGAACTTCATAGGTCGCCGGGGGCTCGGAGGGCCCTACACGTTCTCCCGCCATGAATGACCGGTGGCGCCCCTAGCGGCCCGGCCGCAGGCAGAGCGGTAAGTTTAGTCTGGTGCTGGGGTTCGGGGGTCCCCAATCCCCGCGTTGCGGTGCCAGGCCCCTGGGGAAGGGCCCCTCGGTGGTCGACCTAGGGTTAGGGTTAACCCCCAGGAGGCCGGCAGGCCCGATCCACCCATTGGGTGGCGAGCGGAGGGGCGGGCTGAGGTGAGGGCGCTGGCGAGCGCGAGCCTGGACCCAAGCGTTTTGGTGCGGTGGGCCTTCGAAGGACAACGGGGGCTCGGAGGGCCCTGCCCATTCTCACGCCCTGAATGACCAGCAGCGCCTCTAGAGGCCCGGGTGTCAGCAGGGCAGCACGGTCAGTCCGGCGCTGGAGCTCGTGGTTCAGCAGTCCCAGGCGTTGAGGCGCCAGGCCCCATCGGACGGGTCCCTCGGGGGCCGACCTAGGGTTTGAGTTAGCCCCCAGGAGTCGGGCAGGCCCGACCCGCCCTCTGTCGGGCGAGCGAAGGGGCGGGCCTAGGTGAGGACGCTGGTGAGCGGGAGCGTGGGCCCAAGCGTTTTGGCGCAGGGCGCCTTCAAATGTCACCGTGGGCTAGGAGGGCCCTGCCGGTTCTCATGCCCTGAATGACTGGCGGCGCCCCTAGAAGCCCGGATGGTGGCGGAGCGGCAGGTTGAGTCCCACACTGGGGCTCTGGGGTCCCCAATTACCGGCGTTGCGGCCCCAGGCTCCTTGGGAGGGGCCCCTTGGGGGCCAACCTAGGGTTAGGGTAACACCCAGGAGACCGGCCGTCCCGATCCGCCAGCTGTACAGCAAGTGGAAGGGCGGACGGAGGTGAGGGCGCTGGCGAGCGGGAGCGTGGGCCCAAGCGTTTGGCGCGGGGCGCCTACTAATGTCGCAGGGGCCTCGGAGGACCCTGCCTGTTCACCCGCCCTGGATGATAGGCGGTGCACCTAGCGGCCCAGGTGACGGCGGGGCGGCAGGGTGAGTCCAGCGCTGGCGCTCGGGGTTCCCCAATCCCCGGCATTGCGGCGCCAGGCCACTTGGGATGGCGCCCTAGGGGGCCTACCTAGGGTTAGTGTTAGCCCCCAGGAGGCTGGTAGGCCTGATCTGCCGGCTGTGCGGTGTGCAGAAGGGCGGGCCGAGGTGAGGGTGCTGGAGAGTGGAAGCGTGGGCCCAAGCGTTTTGGCGAGGGAACCCTTCGAAAGTTGCCGCGGCTCAGAGGGCACTGCCCATTTTCCCGCATTGAATGACCGGCAGTGACCCTAGCAGCCCTGGGGGCGGCATAGCGGCAGTGTGAGTCCGGTGCTGGGGCTCCGGGGTCCCCAATCCCCGTCATTGCGGAGCCAAGCCCCTTGGGATGGGCCCCTAGGGGGCCTACCTAGGGTTAGTGTTAGCCCCCAGGAGGCTGGGAGGCTCGATCCGCTGGCTGTGCGGCAAGCAGAGGGGCGGGCCGAGGTGAGGGCACTGAGGAACAGAAGTGTTAGACGAAGCGTTTTGCCTTGGGGGGCTTTTGAAGGTCGCCGGGGGCTCGGAGGGCCCTGCCCGTTCCCCGCCTTAAAGGACCATAGGGGCCCCTAGCGGCCCCGGTGGCGATGGAGCGGCAAAGTGAGTCCGGCGCTGCGGCTGGGGGGTCACCAATCCCCGGCGTTGTGGCCCCAGACCCCTTGAGATGGCCCCCTTGGGTGCCGACCTAGGGTTAGGGTTACCCCCAGGAGGCCAGTAGGCCGGATCTGCCAGCTGTGCAGTGAGCAGAGGGGCGGTTTGAGATGAGGGCGTTGGCGAGCGGGAACGTTGGCCCAAAGTTTTGGAGCGAGGGGCCTTCGAAGGTCACCAGGGGCTCAGAGGGTCCTGCCCGTTCTGCGCTGAATGACCAGGGGTGCCCCTTGTGGCCCGGGTGGCAGTGGGGGGCATGGTGAGTCCGGCGCTGGGGCTCAGGAGTCCCCAATCCCCATCATTGTGGCGCCAGGCCCCTTGGGAGGGGCCACTAGGGGGCCGACCTAGGGTTTGGGTTAGCCCCCAGAAGGCCCCCAGGCCCGATCTGCCAGCTGTGCGGCGAGCGGAGGGGAGGGCCGAGGTAAGGGCGCTGGCCAGCGGGAGCGTTGGCCCAAGCGTTTTGGTGCGGGGGGCCTTCGAAGGTGGCCGGTGACTTGGAGGGCCCTTGCCATTCTCCCTCGCTGAATGAATGGCGGCGCCCCTAGCGGCCCAGGTGGCGGTAGGCGGGAGGGTGAGTTGGGCGCTGGAGCTCGGGAGTCCCCAATCCCTGGTGTTGCGGCAATAGAAACCTGGGATGGGCCCCTCGGGGGCCCACCAAAGGTTAGGGTAACACCCAGGAGGCTGGCAGTCCTGATCCACCGGCTGTGCAGCGAGTGGAGAGGCGGACCGAGGTGAGGGTGCAGGCGAGTGGGACCATGGGCCCAAGCGTTTTGGCATGGGGGGCCTTTGAAGGTCGCCAGGTGCTTGGAGGGATCTGCCCGTTCTCCCTCCTTGAATGACCGACGGTGTTCCTAGCAGCCCGGGTGGTGGCGGGGCTACACGGTGAGTTCGGCACTGGAGCTCAGGGGTCCCCAATCCCAGGCATTGTAGTGCCAGGCCCCTTCAGAGGGGCCCCTCAGGGGCCAACTTAGGGTTATGGGTAGCCCCAGGAGGAGGGCAGGCCTCATCCACAGGCTCTGCAGGGAGCGGAGGAGCGGGCCAAGGTGAGGGCGCTGAGGAGCGGGAGCATGGGCTCAAGCGTTTTGGATGGGGGGGCCTTCAAAGGTCACTGTGGGCTCGGAGGGCCCTGCCCGTTCTCCTGCACTGAATGACCAGCGGCACCCTTAGCGGCCCGGGTGGTGGCGGGGCAGCACGGTGATTCCGGTGCTGGGGCTCGGGGGTCCCTAATACCCGGCGTTGCGGCGCCAGGCCCCTTGGGACGGGCACCTTGGGGGCTGACCTAGGGTTAGGGTTAGCCCCCAGGAGACTGGCAGGCTCGTTCCGCCCATGTGCAGTGAATGGAGGTGTGGGTCGAGGTGAGGTAGCTGGCGAGTGGGAGCGTGGGCCAGAGCATTTGGCTTTGGCTCGGGGTGCCTTCGAAGGTCGTAGGTGGCTCGGAGGGTCCTGCACGTTCTGTCGCCCTGAAGGACTGGCGATGCCCCTAGCACCCCATGTGGCAGCGGGGCAGCAGGGTGCGTCCGGCGCTGGGACTTGGGGGTCCCCAATCCCTGGCATGCGGCGCCAGGCCACTTGGGAGGGGCCCTTTGGGGGTGACCTAGGGATACGGTTAGCCACCAGGAAGCCAGCAGGCTGGATCCGCCAGCTCTGCAGTCAGCGGAGGGGTGGGCCGAGGTTAGGGCGCTGGTGAGCAGGAGCGTGGGAGCCAGAGTTTTTGCGCGGGGGGCCTTCGAAGGTTGCAGGTGGATCAGAGGGCCCTGCCCGTTCTCCCTTCCTGAATGACTGCCCATGCCCCTAGCACCCTGGGTGCTTGCGGGGTGGCAGAGTGAGTCCAGCACTGGGGCTCGGGGGTCCCAAATCCCCAGCATTGCCTTGCCAGGCTCCTTGGGAGGGGCCTCTCGGGGCCGACCTAGGGTAAGTGTTAGCCTCCAGGATTCCAGCAGGCCCCTTCCGCCAGCTCTGCGGCAGGCGGAGGGGCAGGCCGAGGTGAGGGCACTGGCGAGAGGGAGTGTGGGCCCAAGAGTTTTGGCGCAGGGGGCCTTCGAAGGTCACCGGGGGCTTGGAGGACCCTGCCTGTTCTCTCGCCCTGAAAGACTGGAGGCGCCCCCAGCAGCCCGGGTTGCTGGGGGCAGCAGGGTGACTCCAGCGCTGGGCTCAGGGGTCCCCAATCCCCGGCGTTGTGGTGCCAGGCCCCTTGGGAGGGGCCCCTCGGGGGCCCAACTAGGGTTAGGGTTCGTCCTCAGGAGGCCAGCAAGCCCGGCGCTAAGTGGTTCTGGCAATGTAACAAAAATGCCATACACTTATCTGTAAGAAATAACAGTGTACAGAAACCCTCTTAGCCCTAACATCATCCTTTGTGAATATGGAAGCCAGCCCCAAAGTGGTCGTAGAAGTCTGACAAAAGGGCTAAGCACTTTTCTCTGAGTCACCACACTATACAGGGAAAGAACAATGTACATCATCTTTCACGAGTAGGAAGCATTAATCAAAAGGTTCTGGAATTTTGAGGACTCTGACCCATCCTTATTGGTAATAAGCCACCCTGTGCAGGAAAACACCTTCAATTCTCATCAGCCTCCTCAATCCTGATTCGGATTCAACTTTGGGTGTGTAGGACTAGGGAAATGTCCATATCTTATTGCTAAGAAAAACGATGTCAGGGTAATGCCCTTCAAGTCACATCAGCCTTCCTGAAGACGGAAGCAGGAATCAAGGTGGTTATGTTACCATGAGGTAAGGAAGATGAGCATATAAGTGAGAAACAACAGTGGGCAGGACCTCTCTTCCAACGAACAGTATCTTTGCTTAATGTTGAATCCCTATGGTAAGTGGTTGTGGGCATCTGTGAGGTCAAAATCTTAAGTGTTTTGTAAAACCTCTTGGCCATTCACAGATGAGACTAAGGTAGTTGGGGACTCCTAGGCAGTGATTTGTCCACTGTCAAAAATACGAAAAGATAAAAGAGACAGATGAGGTCTCCTCAGGCATTGTCCTTTATCCTCATCCTCCGTGAGGATGGCCATCACTGGACAGCTCAGTGGCAGGGTCTCATTCACAGTGGGGGCATCTGTTCCTCACAGACATCAGGCAGGGAAATGGATTTGGTTCTCTGTGCCAGCCCAGCCACAGCTGAGTGTCACAGCACCCACTCGTGGGCTCATAAGAGTTTCACTGTCACCAGGCAGGTCATTGTATTTGATAAACCACTGTGAGAGTTTGCAATTGCCTTCATCTGCAACCTCCTAGAGGCAAATGCAGGTCTCTGGTACCATGTGAAGTCATGTGAAGGCATTGTGAGAAAGTGTCCTTTTGCTTAAGAAAAACATGGCTGGGGCTCCTGGCTGGCTCAGCCAGTTAAGCATCTGCCTTTGGCTCAGGTTATGATCTCAGGGTTCTGGGATCGAGCCCGGGCTCCCTGCGCAGCAGGAAAGGAGGTAGGGAAATAGCTTAGAACCCACAGAGAATGTGAATAAAGGGGAGTGAAATGGAACTTGGTCTGTGTTTTGCTTTAGGGATTGGAAGTTAGTTTTTTCTCAATTGTGATTGTTCTTGAAACAGAAGAGCTGTATTGGTTTTTTTTTTACCTTTATTTTTCTTCTAATAATAATTTTTTATTATGATATGTTAGTCACTATACAGTATTTCCTTAGTTTTTGATGTAGTGTTCCGTGATTCATTATTTGCATATAACACCCAGTGCTCCATGCAATATGTACCTTCCTTAATACCCATCACTGGCCCATCCCAATCCCCCACTCTTCTCCCCTCTGAAGCCCTCAGATTGTTGCCCAGCGTCCATAGTCTCTCGTGGTTCATTCCCCCTTCTGTTTAGGGTCCATTGTCTAAAGGGACAGACAGTGGAATTTCACCAAATATAAGATCGAAATTTCATTGTTCATTATAGATGCTGCCAAGTAGTTCCCAGACATTTCATTCTACAGTAGTAATTCATTATACCTGTGCAGGTGCATGTGGAAGATAACTGATGCATGTATAGTGGTAATAAAACACGCCCCTCAGTAGTAGAATAATAGAGGATGCACATGTGTAAAATTATTCAACTACAGCTTCCATGCTTTCCCTTTGGTTCCTTATTATCTATGAAATTGGACAATTTTTGTTCTCTAGGCTTAAAACTCATTGTCAGTATTCAGAGTTTTTCAATGCTGATCTTCTCCTGTATAAGTTACCAAAAACCTAAAATATGTATGAACTGTAAAAAACACTATATTGAAAATTACAGCAGGGAAGTTCCATTTTGTGAATATTGTGTCAATGGATCTCTATTTTGACATCAGTGTTCATTAGGAATGATGACATTTCATGTGAGTATAAATATCAATGTGAAAAAGAAAAGGTAGGAAGAACCTTGAATGTTTAAGTAATTGCTGAAATGACAGGTGTGTGTGTGTGTGTGTGTGTGTGTGTGTGTGTGTAATTGATTTTCAGTGAATGGTTCAGCTTCTTGTAGGGCCTCCGAGAGAGCCCAGGTGAACCTTTCAATGAGCTGGTATCTGTTTTCAGAACATGGGAATCTCTTAGTCCAATAGTCAATCAGGCAAGCTTTGAGGTCTTGAAGAGTTTCAGTCCTCAGCGATGATGTTGCAGACCCTTGTGATAAAACCCTAGGGTATGTTCAGAGCCCTCATTAGCTCGTACCAAGGTGTGATGATTTCAGACAGCATTTCCCAAAGAAGTACCTCTTGAGTCTCTGTCCTTGTCAGTTCCCTACACTTCCTTACACTAGTTATGTGATCAGTGTGTTTCAGGATAATCTCCACATGTGATTTTTGTTATTTCCTACTAGTCCTATCTGTTTCTCATTTTCTCCTTTTATGGTAGGGGTTGGGAAGCAACCTGTGTGGTGTAGGAAGCGGTGTGGTAGTTGTCTGCCTTCAGAGGACCGAATGATGCCTAGAAATTGTACTGTAGTTTGAGGTCAATTGTCCATCCTCTGAGTGTCAGGAATTCCATCACTTTACTTTGATGCTAGTCTGTTCTTCAAGCTGTCCTCAGAAATTGGGACGTCATCCATCTAGGGAATACTGGTTTGTGTGTATGTTTTCATTTTAGGAAAGGCCTTGCTGTTCCTGAAAATAATACTGTAGAGCACCCTTTCCTGTTCTTATTGGCCATCAGTCAATCTTTTGTGAAGTATTCGTTTATAAATAGACTTTCTATGTTTGATGAGCAGGAATTCTTTATTGACAAGTCTTTGTCAGTGTGTGTATTGCAAATCTTTACTTCCCAGCCTGCGGTTCACTTTTTCATTTTCATATGGTCATAAGATAAGGAGAAATGTCACATTTTTATGAAGTCCCACTGAATTATTTTAAATGGTTAGTGCACCCTATGTCCTACCCCAAGATTGACAGGTTCTAAGTTTTCTTTCAGAAACTGTCCAATGGGAAGCTACAATCCATCTCAAATTTATAAATTGCATTTTTAATTCTAATAGGGTATTTATAGACTGTTTTGGATTTTCTATGTACACAATCGTATTATCTGTGAATAGTCACAATTATCCCCTCAATTCTTATACTTTTTGTTTCTCTTGCCTTCTACCACTGGTAGATTCTCCGATTCCTCTTTGAATAGAGCACCATTGTTTGAAGATTTTAATATACTTTTCTCAATATCTGACAGAAAAAGCAGACAAAACATTGGTAAAAATGTGACCTAATTGACATATAGGGAACATTCCATAATAAGTGCAGAATACATTATTTTCAAGTGGTCATAGACTCTTTACCCAAATAGATGATAGGTGGGGCCACGAATCAAGGCTACAAATGTTAAACCCTGAAATTAACTAGATTCTATTCTTAGACCACAGGGGAATTGAGCCACAGTCATAGCGAAAAAAAACCAGGAAGTCCTTCAGTGTTTAAAAATTAAATGGAACTTTGCTACATATCCTAAAGGTCAGAGAGGGAATCTCAATGGAAATTCTGAACCTTTTCTACATGAGGGCTCACACACAATGGCACTTTCTTTGTGAAGAGCATTATAATAACCTAGACAGGAGTTGAGCCTTAAGTCAGAGTTCTGCCTGCCCCAGCCACACCTGGCATCCTTGGCCTGTGGTCCCCCTCAGCTGTCCTTTCTGGTGGCCCTGAGCTAAGGGGGTCATCATGGCCATATGGAAATGGGAAGCTCCCCACTCATAGTGACGGCGGTGCCCCCTCCCCAGCTGCCCTTTCTGGTGGCTCTGAGCTAAGGGGGTCAACATGGCCGTATGGAAATTAGAAGCTACCCACTCTTAGTGATGATGTTGCTATCGTATCGTCCTCACCAGTCCAACAACATGATTTCTGAGTGAAATATGACACAAGAGCAACTTCTTGGCCTTCCTTCAGGTTTGAAAATCATCTGGTGAGTCATCTATTAGAAATATGGATACAACATGTGTTCTTTTTCCATAAAAGAAATAGACCCAATAGCAATTATGGCTTCCTGAGTACCTGTTCTTGAGAGCCGTCATACTGGCTCTTTGTAGCATTCTGCCTCTTAATCTTCAAACTAGGGTGTAGATATTTTTAGGCACATTTTCAGGTGGTTAGAACGGGATTCAGATGATATGAGTCACAGAGGATTTTAGTGTCAGAAACCTAAGTGGGATCCCCAAATTACCTCCAAATCCCTTGCTGTTCCATACAGGGTACTATCTTCCTCTTATCTCTGGTATTCTCAATCTGGAAACCTATCAAGTATCAGGATTTTCTTGTCATGTGGACAACTGGAACAAATTCAGCGGGCCTTTTCACCTCTGCCCATGGTGATCATTAAGATAATTATCTCAGGGGAGGACCTCTGGGTAAGATACTCAAAGATCCTAAGGAATACAGACAGTATAATATTTCCCTGGTATTAAAGTTACTGAAACCAACTATCTTTTTTAGTCGATTCAGGCTCTGGTATGTTCAGAGGGTGCTGTAAAACAGGTCTGAAATAGTATTTAAAAACACTCAGCTCAGCCTCTTCTACAAAGTGAGCCAATGCTTATAAACATGGCTAAAATATTCCCTAACCTACGATGACTTCCCAGCCATCGTAGTGCTTATATGGTATGACTGTGACTTACTTTAGTCAACATTTGCAGAGAAAGAACTTAGTGCATCTAGGGGGCACTTCATGTTGAAATTAGTTTGAGACAACGAGCTACTGTGTTTTATTCGGCAGTCCAAGGGAATGGTGCCAGACATCTCTAAGGTGTCTAGCAGTTCTACAATTCTGATTTTAAGTGGTCTGTGTGCTTCAGAGATTCGGGCAGGAAAAGGGCAGGAGTCCAGAGACTGTGAACACTTCTGTTACCTGTGCTGACCATGGAGCATGCAGCCTTCCGTGGACATCATTTTGATTTCTTGATACTCTTGTGAAAGGTGCTTTTGTCTCAAATTCCTCCTTTTAGGAGTAATTATAGTGATAAAAGGAATTTTTATCTTATATCATCTGTGGGCCCTGATCCTGGGCTCCCAGGGAAGCTATCCTTTAACATTTTACCGGCTCAAAGTGACTGGGCAAAACCTCAAAGCATGGGTCCTATTTCTGCCCCAAGCACATGTTGTACATCTGCTTCGAGAAGAAAACAATAACCAAAAAATGCCAACATAAATATAAGAAAAAATAAAGAACCTCTTTGGCTCCCATAAGATTAAAGTCATACTGACATGTACATACTGAAAACATAAGAAAGAGTCTCTCACTTTCTGGAATCTAAGAAGATCCTCATTGTGGTGTGTAACTCTGTACGTAAAAAAAAAAAAAAACAGTACAAAATATATAACCCTGCCCCAAATGTTCCTTCCCCAGAGCACTCCCTTCTTGGTGAAGATTGTGTCTCTGAGGCAGCTGTCCTGACTTGGGTTTGAATAAAGGTCTCTTCCTTTCTCTCTAAAATGTTTTTAAAAGTTCATTCACACAGTGTCGACAATAACAGTGTTTTCTATTTAAGTGAGAAATAAATGTTCCACTCTACTTGCATTGGGAATAGATGAATTGAGGGTTTCTTTAGAAGAATAAGTCTGCCTTCCAGAAAAGGCAAGGTCATTGGTCTATTGAGAAGGAAGATAATTACTGCTAAACAACAAGTATGTGTTGCCCCTTTGCCCAGAAACCAAAGCAGGTGTGCAGGCTTTAGGTCAGCGGTGCCTACTTCTCCACAGCTGACAGCACTTCTCTGCTCTGGCTCCAAGACACCCGAGGTTTTGAACGTCAGCATCGGAGTCAGTGAGGCAGCTTGTCACACGACGCCTGTGTTCAGAGAAATCACAGGTATGTTTGGCAAAATGTCCTATCTATGTCAGGGCTGGAGGTAAAACCTCTCATTATCCCAAACCTCCTGGGCTTTTCTCTTTTCTCTAGTTGAGCCACAAAGTAAAATTGAAGTAGCTGCCAGCATTCTGGGTTTGGTGCAAGAATTACTTAGTTTCCCTGCAGGTAGAACTTTGCAGGGGATCACAAATTCTCTGTCCATTTATTGCTTACAAATGTATTTTGACCATCTGTTTCCTAGGAACCCTCTTTTATTAGAAAGGGAAGGTGAGATTCACTCTGTGCCTGTTTGTAACATCTAATTTGTTCCTTCATCTAACAGTGTTTATTCAATTGGGCCTAAGATATGGTTGATTGGCCAGCATCTAGAGTTAGGTGGCTTTTTTTCATCTGATACAGACTTGGATGATGTCATTTGACAAAGGTGATGTTTCATCATTGATTAGTTTATTCATCAGAAGAGTTAAAATTAGGGTTGAGGGAAAATTGAAAAGTATCCAAAGCGGCCTGTTCCTGTTTAAAAGTTGAGCTTGACTTTCTAGTTTTACTAAATGTATTATCTCGATATTTTGAGGTGCCATATTACTCTGTTGTTTCTTTGGTGGTGGAGTCAGAAGGAGAGTCTGGGAAGTCTTTTGGATAGTGGCATGCTGGTGGATTCAAGGGGCTTGGTGTCAGGAGCCTTGGGGTGAAGTCTCCAACTGCTTGCCTGACCCTGGGTGCATCACCCAGAGGTTTTGTTTCCTCTTATGAATTTGCCAGCAGATAATGTTCTGCTTAAAGGGGAACCCTCCCATCCTGTTGGTGGGAATGCAAAGTTGTGCAGCCAGTCTGGGAAACAGTGTGGGGGTTCCTCAAAAAGTTAAACATTGAACAACCACATGATCCAGCAATTGCTCTCCTAGGTATTTACACAAAGGATACAGAAATGCAGATTCAAAGGGGGTCCATGCACCAGGATGTTTATGGCGGTAATGTCCACAGTAGCCAAACTATGGAGAGAACCCCAAAGTCCATGCATTGATGAGTGGATAAAGCATGTGGGATACATACATATATAATGGAATATGACCCAGCTTCAAAAAGAATGAAATCTTAACATTTGTATGATGTGCCTGGAACTATAGTGTATTAAGAAAAGCAAAATCAGTGAGGAAAGACAAATATCCTATGCTCTCACGCTTGTGGAATTTCAGAAAAAAAAACAGATGAACAGAGTTGAGGGGTGATGAGAGAGGCAAACCAGGAAATAGACTCAACCTTGGAGAACAAACTGAGTGTTGCTGCAGGACAAGGGTGTGGGGGGAAGAGTTAAATGGGTGAGGGGTATTAAGGAGGGCACATGTGATGAGCACCGGGTCTGTATGCAGGTGAGGAATCACTAAATCATACCCCTGAAGCGAATATTCCATGGCATGTGAACTAACTGGAATTTAAGTAAAAGAAGAAAGGAAAAAGTGTTCTGCTTCATGAAGAGTGAGGTAAAGTTGTAGTGAATTGGGCTGTATTATTCTATAGATGAGAGTTGTAAAACACCCTGTTGTAGGATACAATAGAGTCTTATCACATAAGGAGTCCTCAGAAAGCTGCAGTGAAAGTTTCAGATCTCATAGCATGTTCATGTTCCACTGATATGTTACAGTTTGCACAGGTAGGAAAGAAGGTGGAGAGAAAGGCAACAGAAGGGGAAAGTAGGTGTGAACCTTTCATTAGTTAGCGTTATAGCTTTCTCATGGAAGCCTTGCGCCAGTGTGATTTTGGAAGAAGAGGAGGAATCCGGGAGCTTTGCAGGAGACGGGGGAGTTCCAGGTCTGGGTAAAGCTGACAGGGGTCCCAGAGGAGAGCTGAATGCATTCTGCAGCAGGGTGTGGGCAGGGTGGGCTCCATGGGTGGCATTGGTCTCCTGGGTGAGAGTTGTGACAGGTGAGGGCTGTGTGCAAGTTCCTGGCTGAGGTCAAGTGAGGCACAGGCGGAGAGCTGGCAGAGAACCTTCTTCTGTGGCACCAGACTCACCCAACACACACAGCCTCATCTTCTGTCCCTGTCACTCCAATTCAGACTTCTCCGAAGGTGAGTGAGAACACATCAAGAGCATTCTGAACAGAAGGGAAAGCATGTGCAAGGGCTCTGGGGCAGGAGAATTCCAGGTATGTCCAGGAGCAGCAAGAAGGCCCTTTGGCCACAGGAGACAGCTTAGGACATGAGCTCAGAAAGGTGACAGAGGGTGACAGAAAGTCATTCCAGGGCTATAACCCCATGAGACCCTGTTTCGCTGGGCCATCCTGGCTACAGTGTTGGAACAGATGACAGAGGGTTGAAGATGGCAAGGCAGGTCAATGACGAAGCTTTTCCAGGAACTCAGGCACTGTGGACCAGACAGGTGGCCTTAGATGGAGTGCCTAGAACTATTCTGGGTCCATTTTGAAGATGGAGCTCACAGGATTTGCTGATGGGTTAGCTATTAGGAGCAGGAGAACGGAGGAATTGGGGTAACTCCCAGCTGTTGTGGGTTGTCTTGATCAAGGGGAAGGAGAGGGTTTCTCGGGGGGTAGGAGGTAGTCCGTGTTCCGCATGCTGAGGAAGGTGCCTTTCCCAGTGGATCTGCTGAGGTTTGTGTCTGGGAGAACCTTTCACATCTCCTCCCTCAGCAATGCTCAGGTACAAGTATCCCCCACTTTTTAAACGTTCACAGTAAGACACTGGGCTTTCTTGAAATAACTACGTTATTACCCAGCTTCAGTAACAGGAAGAGACCTGAAGAGGATTTCCCTCTTATGAAAAAAGGTGAACAGTGAGAATCGCGTTCAGCATCTGTTTTGGGGAGAAGCACGACAGAGGGAGTGTGCACCCCAACCAGCTCCTTCGCTGGGAACCGCTCTCCGCATCCAGCCACCAGCACTTTGAATGGTGTCTGTGAGCCTCTGCTGTGCTTTATCTTCATTTATGCTGGGTCTCAGTTAGAAACTTGTGTGCTGAGGCCTACAAAATCCAAAGAGAAGGAATTTTGGTGTCTGAGCACACTGTCTAATTGTTTGTGTAAATTAATGGTTATTCCTTCTTGACACCATTTCTGCTGTGCAAGGTTTCTCAGAAGCCCTGTACTTTCAAAGAGCAGGGAAACCTATACCCCATGCTTCAGGGTTAGTTTTAGTCTCCATGCTGAACAGAACATTTCATGACTGTCAGATTTTCTCACTCAAACATTGAGACTTTGGCCACCTTCACTCGTTTTTACCACCCCATCCCCAAATCTGGCACCTACCAATCTGATCTCAGTATCTATGCGTTCAGTATTTGTTTATTCCACGTGGAATGTACATGAGAGCATCTGGAATTGGTCTTTCTGTGTCTGAGTTACTTGGCATAAGGCCCCCAAGGTCTATGTTTCCATGTCTGGGTCTTGAGAGTAATGTTGCAGTGAACGTGGGAGTTCATCTGTGTTTTTGAGGCAGCATTTTTGTGTTCTCCAAATCAATACTCAGTAGAGCCATTACTGGGTCATGGGGTAGTTGTATTTATTTTTTTCAGGAACCTCCATACCGTTTGTCACAGTGGCTGCACCAATTTCCATTCCCACCAGCAGTGCACAGTGTCTCCTCGTCTGCACACCCTTGACCCCACCTGGTGTCTGTCTCTGGGTCAATTGCTGTTCCAACAGTTGTGAGAAGATAGCCGATTGTGGGTTTGACTGATGTTTCCCTGACAATGATTAGTGAAGTTGAACAACTTTTTCTGTCTGTTGGCACCTGTGTGCCATCTTTGGAAAGTATCTATTCACATATTCCTCCCATTTTTTTATATAGTTCTTTTTTTGTTTTGATTTCTATGACTGTTGTGTGTATTTTGGATATTAGCCTCTTCTCACACATATGATTCGCAGATATTTTTTTCTTATTGGGTCAGTGGTGTTTTAAGTTTTTGCTGGTTTCTTTTGCTGTGTGGAAGATTTCAGTTTGATGTTGTTCCACTTGTTTATTTGTGCTTTTGTTGCCTTTGCATTTGGTGTCCGATCTGAAGACTCATTGCCAAAACCAATGTCGAGAGACTTACTACCTGTGTCTTCTTGGAGGTTTATGGATTCAGGTCTTATGTTCAAATCATTCATCCATTAAAAATTTTGTGTGTGGTGTAAGAAAGTGGCCCAGTTATATTCTTCTGCATTTAGTGTCCAGTTTGCCTGTTACCGCTCACTGAAGAGACAGTCCTTCCCTCATGGCATATCTTCTGCTGCTGTGTTGTAAGTTAGGATCATCTCCATGTGGGTAAGTTTCTGAGCTCTCTGTTCTGTTCCACTGACCTGGTGTCTGTGTTTATGCCAGTACCATCCTGGTTTGAAGACAACAGCTTTGTAATCTAGCTTGAAATCCAGGAGTGTGTTGACTGCACCTTTCTTTCTCCAGGTTGCTTTGGGTATTTGGGGTCTTTTGTGATTCCATACAAGTTTGAGGACTGTTTTCTATTTCCTCGAATAATGCCACTGGAATTCAGATAGGGATTTCATCACATGTGTCGATTGCTTTGGGTACGATGGACATGTTCACATAATTAACTCTTCCAGTTAAGGAGCATGGCGTATGTTTCCATTTGTTTGTGTTGCCTTCCAAATCTTTGACCCATACATTCTGCCCCCCTCGACACACATATTTTTCATTTCTTTTCTGCCATGTGTTGAGTGTACTACGTCTTTCTCATTCTTAGTTACTTTTATTTCTAGATTTTTTTTATACAATTGTAAATGGCGTTGCATTTTTAATTTTTCTGTGCGAAAGTGGGTCATCATTATACAGAAATGCAAGAAGTTGGGTCATCTGGGTGGCTCCGTAAGTGAAGCGTCTACCTTCAGCTCAGGTCATGATCCCAGAGTTCTGGGATCGAGCCCTGTGTTGGGCTCCCCGCTTAGCAAGGGTCTGCTTTTCCCTCTTTCTGACACTCCCCCTGCTCATGCTCTTTCTCTTCCTGTCAAATAAATAAATAAAATCTGAAAAAAAAATAAAGACAACAGGTCTTTATATTGACTTTATATGCTGCAACTTTCTTGAATTTGTTTATTCTAACAGTATTTTTTTTTTGTGGAATCTTTCGGGATTTCATGTCATTTTCAAATAGTGACAGTTTTCCTGTATGGATTTCATATCTTTCTCTTTTTTTAAAATGATGTTAGTCACCCTACAGTACTTCATTTGTTTTTGATGTAGTGTTCCATGATTCATTGTTTTCATATAATACTAGTGCTCATTATGACACGTGCCCTCCTTTTTTTAAAAAGAGTTTATTTATTTATTCGACAGATACAGAGACAGCCAGCGAGAGAGGGAACACAAGCAGGGGGCGTGGGAGAGGAAGAAGCAGGCTCATAGCGGAGGAGCTTGATGAGGGGCTCAATCCCATAATGCCAGGATCACGCACTGAGCCGAAGGCAGGGGCTTAACCACTGTGCCACCCAGGTGCCCCCTGCCTTGTTAATTTTAACCATTCTAACTGGTGTAAGGTGGTATCTCATTGTCGTTTTGATTTGTATTTGCCTGATGGCAAGTGATGTGGAGCATTTTTTCATGTGTCTGTTGGCCATTTGTATGTCTTCTCTGGAGAAGTATCTCTTTGTGTCTTCGGCCCATTTTTTGGGTGTCGAGTTTGAGGAGTTCTTTATAGATCTTGGATACCAGCCCTTTATCTGTAATATCATTTGCAGATCTCTTCTTCGATTCCATAGGTTGCCTTTTTGTTTTGTTGATCGTTTGCTTTGCCGAGCGGAAGCTTTTTATCCTGATGAAGTGCCAATAGTTCATTTTTGCTTTTATTTCCTTTGCCTTTAGAGACCTGGCTTGCAAGAAGTTGTTGTGTCCAAAGTTGAATAGTTCTTTTGATTTTGATATGAGACAGGAATCCATTATCTTATTTTCCTGACCAGGGTCTGTGACCGTGATTCCTAGCAGCTGCAAGGGGAGAGGAGGCCGGGGGTGGTGCACACTTCCTGACCAGGGTCTGTGACCGTGATTCCTAGCAGCTGCAAGGGGAGAGGAGGCCGGGGGTGGTGCACACTTCCTAGACTTGTGGTCAGGACTAGTCTGGAGCCCACTGAAGTCAGCCACACCTGACACAGAAGGCACCCAGTCAGTGTAGCTGTGGGCACTGCTGCCATGGTACTTTCGGGCCGGCTCCATGCTGCCACCTCCTGCTTTTCATCATCATCTTCAAGGTCATGTGCCTCTGCTCTTGCCCCATGGCCTCCGGGGTATTGTCTGTCCTCCATCTGGTCCTCGTCCCTGTTGCCCTGTGCAGTCCAATGCCAGGGTAGCCTTCTCGAGACAAATATCTGGCCCTGATGGAACACTTCCATGGATCTCGTGTGATGCGAGGATGATGCCCTGCGCTGGAAGGGGGCTGCAGGTCCCCAATCAGGAGAGCCATGTCTCCCTTTTCAGCATGGCCTGCCCTCCCCTCAGTCTTCTTCAGGGAAGCTCTCCCATCTTCCTGAGATGACATCTCTGGACTGAAAAATGAATGTTATTTTACATATCTGTATGCCTTAGTTCATTCATGGCATGTCTTTCAACCCCGTTAGTGAGTATTTTTTAGCAGTTCTGAAGGGCTGTCTGCTCAAGGAGGGGATGACCTGGGTGGGGCAGCTTTCCCTCTCATCTCCCTCAGCATGTCTCTGAGCCCTGGGGCCAGCTGGGATTGAGGGACCCGAGCCAGCCCATCCTGAGCCCAGGCTGTGTGTCAGCTGTGTAGACGGATGCGTGTCGGAGCAGTGGGCAGCTTGCATGGGCCAGGGGCAGGCAGTGTCTCCCTCTCATTCCCTCCCTCCCTTCCTCCCAGAGGTAGCTCAGAGCAGCCTTCACCCCCTGCATCTCGAGATCCCTTGACCTGTGCCTCCTGTGTTCGGCTGGTGACCTTGGAGTTTCGCATGGATTCTACCTCCCATACCCTATCCCATAGTAGTTCCTGGATCAGGGGAGTGTCGGACCCTTGTCCGTTTTTGGTCTTCTTCCTGTCCCGCACCAAGCCCACCCACCGTTGCATCTTCCATGTATGTGCTTGGAAGCAAGCCCATCCACAGGGAACCTATTAGCCAAATGGATCCAGGCAATGAACATTGAAGTAGAGATCCAGGATCCAGAATAAACCTGCTCTGAAACCTGTCCCAAAGTCTGTGACTCTCTCACACTGAAACAGAAACAATAATAGCTTTCTGGACTGTGAAGTGACATGTGTCTCTACTTCCAATCTTGAATGCATAGGTGCTGAGCCTGGACAGAAAAGGACCATGGCTCCCGTGGGCTGGGAGCCACAGTAAGAACTCAGTGAAATCTGAATTTGAGTAATGGAGTGAATAATTATTGTAGAGTGAATCCTCCCAAGTAGGGCTTATGCACATTGCACAGGAAAAGCTTTTTCAAAGAGGTTCCTGAAAGAAAATTCTTTTTTAAAAATTTATTTTAATTGCAGTAGAGCTAACATACAGTGTTACATTCGTTTCAGGTGTACAATAGAGTGATTCAGTAATTCTATATATTACTCAGTGGTCATCAAGAAAAGCGTCCTCTTAATCCCCTTCATCTATTTCACTCATCCCTCTATCCACCTCCTCTCTGGTAACCATCCGTTTGTTCTCTATTGTTAAGAGTTTGTATTTTGGTGTGTCTCCTTTTTCTCTTTTAGTTATTTATTTTTGTTTTTTTCTTAAATTCCCTATTAGAGTGACATCGTATGGGATTTGTCTTTCTCTGACTGACTGATTTTAGTTAGGATAATACTCTCTAGCTCCATCCATGTGGCTGCAAATGGCAAAGTTTCATTCTTTTGCAAGCCGATTAATACTCCATTGTGTGTGTGTGTGTGTGTGTGTGTGTGTGTGTGTGTGTGAATACACACATCTATCATCTCATTTGTCAATTTTTCTACAGACATTTGGGTTGCTTCCATATTGTGATATTGTAAATAATGGTGCAAGACACATAGGGGTGCACGTATCCTTTTAAGTTACTGTTTTCCTATACTTTGGGTAAATACGAGTAGTGTGATTGTTGGATCGTAGGGTAGTTCTATATTTAATTTTTTGAGGAACCTTCATAATGTTTTCCACGGTGGCCACCACAGTTTGCATTCTCACCCACAGTTCACGAGGATTCCCCTTTATCCACATCCTCCCAACAGCTGCTCTTTGTTGTGCTTTTGATGTTAGCCATTCTGACAGGTTTGAGGTATTACCTCATTGTCCTTTGGATTTACATTTTCCTGATGATGGGTGATGGTGAACATCTTTTCACGGGACTCTTGGCCATTTGTATTTCTTCTTTGGAGAAATGTCTGTCCATGTCCTCTGCCTATTTTTTAACTGGATTATTTGTTTTTTGGGGATCGAGTAGTATCAGTTGTATATGTTTTGGACACTATCCCTTTATTGCATATGATCTTTGCAAATATCTTCTCCCTTTGAGTAGGTTGTCTTATTATTTTTACGTTTTCATTGTTCTTCTGCCGTGGGAAACTTTTTATTGTGCTGTATTCCCAATAGTTTGTTTTTGCTTTCATTTCCTTTGCCTCAGGACACAGTCTAGAGAAACGTTGGTATGGTCCATTTCAAGAAGTTACTGTCTTCCCTCCTATAGGATTTTTATGGATTCAGGTCTTATATTGAGGTCTTGAAAATGTTTGTGTTTGTCTGTATTGTGTAAGAAAGCAGTTTAATTTCATTATTTTGTGCGTAGCTGTCTAGTTTTCCCAACACCATTTGTTGTAGAGACCATCCATTTCCCTTTTGATATCATTGCTTGCTTTGTATAAGATTCATGGACCACATAATTGTGGGTTTCTGTCTGAACTTGTATCCTGTTCCTTTGGTCGCTGTGTCTATTTTTGTGCCGTACGCTCTTGTTAGGATGACTTCAGCATTGTAGTATAACCTGAAATCTGAAATTGTGAGTCCTCCAGCTTTGTTTTTCTTTTCCACATTGCACTGTCTTTTCGGAATCTTTAGTGGTTCCATACAAATGTTTAGTATTGTTTATTCAAGGTCTTTTGTTCTTTAATTTAAATTCAATTAGCCAACTTACAGTACATCATTAGTTTCAGATGTAGTCTTCAATAAATTTTCAGTCGTGTGTAACACCCAGTGCTCATTGTATCGTATGACCTCCTTAATGCTACTCACCCAGATACGCCCCCCCCAACTTCTCCAACAATCCTCAGTTTCTTGCGATAGTTAAGAGTCCATCATGGGTTTTCTCCCTCTCTGATAACTTCCCATTCTATTTTCCCTTCCTTCCCCTATGGTCTTCTTCCTTGTTTCTGATATTCCACATAGGAGTGAAAGCATATGATCATTGTCTTTCTTTCATTGACTTATTCCACTCAGCATAATACACTCCAGCTCCACCCAGGTCGGTGTGATGGTAAGTATTCATCCTTTCTGATGGCTGAGTAATATTCCATTATATATATGATCCACATCTTCTTTATCCATTCATCTATCCATGGTCATCTGCACTCCTTCCACAGTTTGTCTATTATGGATATTGCTGTCCTGAACACTGGGGTGCATGTGTCCCGTCTTCACTACCTCTGTCTCTTTGGGGTAAATACCCAGTAGTGCAATTGCTGGGACATAGGGTAGCTTTATTTATAACTTCTTGAGGAAACTCTGTACCATTTTCAAGAGTGGCTGTACTGGACTGCATTCATACAGGGCTGTAAGAGGGTTCCCGTTTCTCCACATCCTCTCCAACATGTACAGTCTCATGTCTTCTTATTTTTAGATATTCGGCCTCGTGTGATATTGCATTTATAGGGGTTTAGATTTGCATTTCCCTGAAGCCAAGTGATAGGAAGCATTTATGCATGTATCTTTTGGTCACCAGTACGTCATCATCAGTGAAATGACTTCCCATTTTAATCCATCTCAAGACCTAAAGCTGGGTAAGGCACTGAAGCTGGATGATGCCATCGGTTGGAAGTGTGGAGAATTTCAAAAGATCTCCATGCAGAGCAAGTTTAAAGGTCAGTGTGAAGCTACTAATTGGATCTGGGGAGATCTCTGAAAGTGGGGGTTGCCTGGGATGGGCTGAGGGGGGCCCTCCGATTTTCCTATGAATCCTTGCTGCAGCCCCAAATGGACAGTTTCCTGCTGTGGGGCATGCTGAGTCCTCTAGTTGTGCAGAGGTGAGCCCAATGCCTGCTGCCTTGGAGGCAGGCAAACGGGGAGGGACCCTCAGCAGAAGACCCAGGGTTAGGTTAGGCATCAAGAGAAAGCAGGTCTGAACTGCCCAGTGCTCAGAGAACTCCCAGGCCGAGTGAGATGAGGGCACAATGGCGGGTGAGTGTGAGCCTTGGGGTTTCATCCGGAAGGGCCCACAAAGGTCGGGGTTCACCAGAAGGGGCTCTCAGGGGTGCCCCAATTCTCTTGCCCTGAATGCTGTGTTGTGCCACAAAATGGTACAGTTTACTGTGGGCTGCAGGCTGAGTCCTAAGGTGTGCTTGGGTGTCCCCAATTCCCCGGAGTGTGGTGCCAGGACCCTGGGGAGTGGCACCTCTGTGGGCAACCTAGGGTAAGGGTTAGGGTCCTGGAGCCCGGCAGGGACAATCAGCAGGCTGTGCGGCGAGCTCTGTGGAGGGCTGAGAGGAGGCCATGGGGGAGGGTGAGCATGGGCCTCAGGGTTGGGGCACGGTGGGCTGCCAAAGGATGGGGACGGGCTCTGGTGACCTCCCCAAATTCTCATGCCCCGTAGTCTCCGTAGAGCCCCAAGGGGCACAGTTTCCTGTCGGGTGGCAAGCTGAGTCCTGCGGTGGGGCAAGGTATCCCAATTCCCCGGGGCTGTGGTGTAAGGCTCCTAGGGCGGCCCCCACACCTGTGGCCGACCTAGGGCTAGGGTTAGGCCCCAGGAGCCCCACAGGCCCTATCTGCTGGCTGTATGGCTAGCTACACGGGCTGAGGTGAGGGTGTGGGGAGGGTGAGCGTGGGCCTCAGGGTTTGGGTGCGGGAGGCCGCTGAAGTTCACTGGTGGCTCAGGAGGGCCCTCCTGGTTCTCCAGCCCTGAATGCTCTATGGCCTCCCAAGGCGCACGGTTTCCTGCGGGGTGGCAGACTGAGTCCTGCTGTGGGGCTCAGGTGTCCCGAATTCCCGTGGCTGCGGCTCCAGGCTCCTGGGGAGGGGCCCCTCCACAGATGAACTAGGGTTAGGGTTGGGGCCCAGGAACCCCCCAGGCCAGATCTGCCCACTATGTGGCGAGCTCCGCCGCAGGCTGAGGTGAGGGTATGGGGTGGGGTGAGCATGGGCTTCAAGGTTGGGTTTAGGGATCGCCGAAGTTCTCTGGGGGCTCTGGGGGCCCTCCTGGTTCTCCCACCCTGAATGCTCTACAGCCTCCCAAGGGGCACGGTTTCCTGCGGGCTGGCAGGCTTTGTCCTGCAGTGGGGCTCAGGTGTCCCCAGTACCTGGGGCTGTGGCACCGGGCCCCAGGGGAGGGGCCCTACCCAGCCCCCCTAGGGTCAGGTCTAGGCCCCAGGAACCCGGCAGGCCTGATCTGCTGGCTCTGCGACGAGCTCGGTGGTAAACTGAAGGGAAGGCGTGGGGCGGGATGAGCATGGGCCTCAGGGTTGGGGTGTATGGGGCCGCCGAGGATCGCTGGGGGCTCAGGGGAGCCCTACCAGTTCTCCTGCACGGGATGCTCTGCGGCGCCCCAAGGGGCATGGTTTCCTTAGGGGTGGCAGGCTGAGTCCCGTGGTGGGGCTCAGGTGTACCCAATCCCCGGGGTTAGGGTATGGATTAGGGTACGGGTTAAGGTTAGGGTATGGGTTACTGTTAGGTTATGGGTGAGGGTATGAGTTAGGGTTAGGGGAAGGAGAGGGTATGGGTTAGGGTTGGGTTTAGGGGTTACAGGTTAGAGGTTATGGGTTAGGGTACAGATTAGGGTTTAGGGTACGGGTTAGGGTTTAGGGTTTGGGTTTAGGGTTAGGGTTAGGGTTTTAGTATGCGTTAGGTTTAGGGTACGGGTTAGGTTTAGGGTATGGGTTATAGTACTCATTAGGGTATGGTTTAGGGTACGGGTTAGGGTATGGTTTAGGGTTAGTTTTGGCGTACGGATTTGGGTACGGTTTAGGCTTCGGGTTAGGGTTAGGGTACGGGTTAGGGTTAGGGTAAAATTTAGGGTTATGGTACAGTTTAGGTTACGGTTTAGGGTTAGGGTTAGGGTACGGGTTAGGGAACGGGTTAGGGATAGGGATTGGGTACGGTTAAGGTTTAGGGTATGGGTTAGGGTACAGGTTAGGGTTATGTATGGGTAGGGTATGGATTAGGGTCCGGGTTAGGGATAGGGTACGGGTTAGGGTATGGGTTAGCGTACGGTTTAGGGTATGGGTTAAGGTTAAGGTAAGGGTACTGGTTAGGGTTAGGGTACGGGTTACGGTTTAGGGTTTAGGGTTACGGTTAGGGTGCGGGTAGCGTTAGGGTACGGGTTATGGTACGAGTTAGGGTATGGGTTAGGGTCAGTGTTTAGGGTTTTTGGGTTAAGGTTAGGATATGGGTTAGGGCACTTGTTAGGGTTACGGTTAGGTTTAGGGTACGGTTTAAGTTATGGGTTAGGGTACAGTTTAGGGTTAGAGTTTGGGTACGGGTTAGGGTATGGGTTAGAGTACGTGTTAGGGTTACGGTTAGGGTTAGGGTACAGGTTAGGGGTAAGGTTAGGGTACGGGTTAGAGTTAGGGTTAGAGAACTGGTTAGGGTATGGGTTAGGGTTAGGTTTAAGGTTAGGTTACGGGTTAGGGGTAGGGTTAGCTGAAGGGGTAGGTTTAGGGGGTAGTGTTAGGGGTATGGTAGGGGTCAGGGTAGGGTTAGGGTTTAGGGTTAGGGTTTGGGGTTTGGGGTTAGTGGTTAAGGTTAGGGTTTAGTGTTTAGGGTTTCGGGATTAGGGTTAGCTGTTAGGATTTAGGGTTTAGTGTTAATGTTAGGGTTTAGGGTTAAGGATTAGGGTTTATCGTTAGGTTTAGGGTAGGGTTAGGGTTAGGGTAAGTGTTAGGGGTTAGGGTTAGGATTAGGATTAGGATTAGGGGTTAAGGTTTAGGGTTTAAAGTTAGGGATTAGGGTTTAGGGTTAGGGTTAAACCCCACTAGGCCAGCAGGACTGATGCGCCGGCTCTGCAGCGAATGGAGGAGTGGGCCGAGGTGGGGGCGCTGGCAAGCGGGAGTATGGTATCCAGCGTTTTGGCGCAGGGGGCCTTTGAACGTCACTAGAGGCTCGTAGGGTCCTGCCCGTTCTCTCGCCCTGAATGACCACTGGTGCCCCTAGAGGCCCGGGTGGTGGCGGGGTGGAAGTGTGAGTCTGGCAGTGAGGTTTGGGGGTCCCCAATGCCATGCGTTTCAGCGCAAGGCACCTTGGGAGGGGCCCCTCTGGGGCCGTCCTAGGGTTCATGTTAGCACCTAGGAGTCCGGCAGACATGATCCGCCAGTTGTGCGGTAGCGGAGGGCCAGGCCGAGGTGAGGGCGCCAGAGAGCTGGAGCGTGGGCCAATAATTTTGGCGCGGGGGTCTTGGAAGATCGCCGGGGGATTGGAGGGCCCTGCCCATTCTCCCACCCTAAAGGAACGTTGGCGCACCAGTGGCCTGTGTGGGGCGGGGCGGCAGGGTGCATCCGGCGCTGGGGCTTGGGGGTCCCCAATCCCCGGTGTTGCAGTGCCAGGCCCGTTAGGAAGGGACCCTCAGGGGCCATCCTAGGGTTAGGGTTAGCTCCCAGGAGGCCGACAGGCCCGATCTGCTGGCTGTGTGAGAAGTGGAGTTGCGGGCCTAGTTGAGGGCGATGGCGAGTGGGAGCGTGGGCCCCAGCGTTTTGGCGCCCTGGGCCTTCGAATGTTGCCAAGGCTCATAGCGCCCTGCCCATTCTCCTGCCCTGAATAAGCAGCGGCGCCCCTAGCGGATCCGTTAGTGGTAGGGCGGCAGGGTTAGTCAGGCACTAGGACTCGGGGATCCCCAATCCCCAGCGTTGCGGCGCCAGACCCCTTGGAAGGGGCTCCTCCTGGGCCGACCTGGGGTTAGAGTTAGCCCCCAGGAGACCGGCGGGCCCAATCCTCTGGCTGGGCGGCGAGAGGTGGGCAGGCCAAGGTAAAGGCCCTGGCAAGCGGGAGTGTGGGCCCCTGCACTTTGGCGCGGGAGGCTTCAAATGTCACCGGTTTCTCCAGGGCCTATGGTGAGCCTGAGCATGAGCCCAAGTGTTTAGCGCAGTGGGCCTTCGAAGGTCGGCGGGGGCTGGGAGGGCCTTGACCATCCTCCTTCCCTGATTGACTGGTGGGCCCCTAGCGGCTCGGGTGGCTGAATGGCAGCAGGGTGAGTCTGGCACTTGGGCTCGGGGTCCCCATCCCCAGCGTTGAGACGACAGGCCCCTTGGGAGGGGCTCCTCGGGGGCCAACCTAGGGTTAGGTTTAGCCCCCAGGAGGCTGGCAGGCCCTATTCGCAACCTGTGTGGAGAGTGAAGTGGTGGACTGAGGTGAGGGCGCTGGTGATTGGGAGCGTGGGCCTGGGCGTTTTGGCACAGGGGGCCTTCGAAGGTCACCGTGTCTCAGAGGGCCCTGCCCGTTCTCCCGCCCTGAATGAAGGGCAGCACCCCAAGCCCCCGGGTGGCGGCTGGGCGACAGGGTGAGTCAGGTGCTGAGGCTCGGAGTCCAAAATCCCTGGCTTTGTAGCGCCAGGCCCCTTGGGAGGGGCTCTCAGGGGTCGATCTGGGGTTACAGTTAGCCCCCAGAAAACCGGTGGACCCGATCAGCGGCTGTGCGGCATGCGGAGGGTTCGGCCGAGGTGAGGGAGCTGGCGAGACTGAGCATGAGCCCAAGCGTTTTATCGCAGGGGGCCTTCGAAGGTCACCATGTCTTGGAGGGCCCTGCCAGTTCTCCCACCCTGAATGACCCACGGCACCCCTAGCGGCCTGGGTGACGGCGGGGCGGCTTGTGAGTCTGGCTCTGGGGCTCGGGGGTCCCCAATCTACCGCGTTGCTGCTTTAGGGCCCTTGGGAAGGGCCCCTCGGGGGCCGACCTATGGTTAGATTAGCCCCCAGGAGGCCGGCAGACCCGATACACCACCTGTGCGTCGAGCGGAGAGTTGTGCCGAGGTGAGGGTGCTGGTGAACATGAGCCTGGGCCCAAGCATTTTGGTTCGGGGTGCCTTTGAAGGTCGGTGCTGGTTTGGAGCGCCCTGCCCGTTCTCCCACCCTGAATGACCAGCGGCGTCCCTAGTGGCCCGGGTGGCGACAGTGTAGCAGGGTAAATCTGGCTCTGGGGCTCTGAGTCACCAATCCCCAGCATTGCAGAGCCAGGCCCCTTGGGATGTGCCCCACGGTGCCGACCTAGGTTTTCGGTTAGCCCCCAGGAGCCCGGCAGGCACTATCCACTGGCTCTGCAGCAAGCAGAGGGGCGGGCTGAGGTGAGGGCGCTGGGGAGCAGGAGCGTGGGAGCCAACTTTTTGAGCGGGGGGCCTTCGAAGGTCACAGGGGAAACGAAAGGGCCTGCCAGTTCTCCCACCTGAATGACCCGTGGCTCCCCTAGCGGCCCGGGTGGCGGCAGGGTGGCACGTGAGTCCGGCGCTGGGGCTCGGGGTCCCTCAATCCACCACGTTGTGGCACCAGGCCCCTTGGGAGGGGCCCTTGGGGGGCCGACCTAGGGTTAGGGTTAGCCCTCAGGAGGCCGGCAGGCCCAATCCACCCACTGTGCAGCGAGCAGAAGGGTGGGCCGAGGTGAAGGCACTGTGGAGCGGGAGTGTGGGCACCAGCATTTTGGTGCCCTGGTCCTTCGAATGTTGCCATGGCTAGGAGGGCCCTGCCAGTTCTCCTGCCCTGAATAACCAGCGGCGCCCCTAGCAGCTCCATTGCTGGTGGGGTGACAGGGGGAGTCCTGCACTGCAGCTCGGGGATCTCCAATCCCTGGCATTGCGGCGCCAGGCCCCTCGGGATGGGCTCCTTGGGGGAAGACCTAGGCTTAGGGTCAGCCCCCAGGAGGCCAGCAGGCCCGATGGGCTGGCTATGCGGTCTGCGGAGCAGTCGTCCGAGGTGAGGGCGCTGGCGAGCGGGAGCGTAGGCCCAAACATTTTGGCGCGGGGCGCCTTCGAATGTCTCTGTGGGTTTGGAAAGCCCTGCCCCTTCTTTCGCCATGAATAACTGGTGGCGCCCTTAGCGGCCCGGGTGTGGCAAGGCCGCAGGGTGAGTCCGGCACTGGGGCTCGGGGGTCCACATTACCTGGCTTGCGGAGCTAGGCCTCTTGGGCGGGTCCACTCGGGGGCCGACCTAGGCTTAGGGTTAGCCTAGCCCCCAGGAGGCCAGCAGGCCCTATTCGCTGGCTGTGTGGTGAGCTGATCAGTGGGCCGAGGTGAGGGCACTGGCGAGTGGGAGCGTGGGCCCAAGCGTTTTGGCGCAGGGGGCCTTCGAAGGTCACCGGGGCTCGGAGGGCCCTGACCTTTCTCCCATCCTGAATGACCGTCGGCGCCCCTAGTGGCCCAGGAGGTGGCGGGGCGGCAGGGTGAGTCCTGCGCCGATGCTCAGGGGTCCCCAATCCCTGGCGTTACGGTGCCAGGCCCCTTGGGAGGTGCCCCTCGGGGACTGACCTAGGGTTAGAGTTAGACCCCAGGAGGCCAGCAGCCCCGATCGGCTGGCTGTGCAGTGTGCGGAGCAGCGGTCCGAGGTAAGGGCGTTCGCGAGCGGGAACGTGGGCCAAAGCGTTTCGGTGTGGGTGCCTACGAAAGTCACCGGCGGCTCGGAGGGCCCTGCTTGTTCTTTCGCCCTGAATGACCTGCGGCGCCACTCGCGGCCCGGGTGTGGCGGGGCGGCAGGGTGAGTGCAGCACTGGGGCTTGGGGGTTCGAAATCCCTGGAGTTGTGGCGCCAGGCCACCTGGAAGGGTCCACTCGGGGCTGACCTAGGGTTAGCGTCAGCCCCCAGGAGGCCGGCAGGCCAGATCCACTGGCTGTGTGGTATGCAAGCGGAGGGCCGAGGTGAGGGCGCTGGCGAGCAGGAGCGTGGGCCCAAGCGTTTTGACGTGGGGGGCCTTCGAAAGTCGCCGGGGGTTCGGAGGGCCCTGCCTGTTCTTCCCTGAATGACCGGTGGCGCCACTCAAGGCCCGGGTGGCATAGGGGCAGCAGGGTGAGTCCGGCGCTGGGGTTCGGGGGTCCCCAATGCCCAGCGTTGCAGCACCAGGCCCCTTTGGAGGGGCCCCTTGGGGCCTGACCACGGGTTAGGGTTATCCCTAGGAGGCCGGCAGGCCAGATCCACTGGCTGTGCGGTGTGCAGAGCAGCCGTCCGAGGTGAGGGTGCTGGCTAGTGGAAGCGTGGGCCTGGGCATTTTGGCGTGGTGGGCCTTTGAAGGTCGCCGTGTCTCGGAGCGCCCTGCCCGTTCTCCCGCCCTGAATGAACGGCAGCACCCCAAACCCCCGGGCGGTGGCTCGGCATCAGGGTGAGTCCAGTGCTGAGGCTCGGGGTCCCCAATCCCCGGCCTTGCGGCGCCAGGCCCCTTGGGAGAGGCCGCTCGGGGTCGATCTAGGGTTACAGTTGGCCCCCAGGAGGCTGGTGGACCCAATCAGCGGCTGTGCAGCACGCAGAGGGTTGGGCCCAGGTGATGGCACTGGCAAACCTGAGCATGAGCCGAAGCGTTTTAGCACAGGGGGCCTTCAAAGGTCAGTGGCGGCTCGGAGGGCCCTGCCCGTTCTCCTGCCCCAATTGACCGGTGGGCCCCTAACGGCTCGGGTGGCTGAAGGGCAGCAGGGTGAGTCTGGCACTTGGACTCGGGATCCCCATGCCCAGCGTTCCGATGCCAGGCCCCTTGGGAACACCCCTCGGGTGCAACCTATGCTTATAGTTAGCACCCAGGAGGCCGGCAAGCCCGATACACCACCTGTGTATCGAGCAGAGAGTTTGGCAGAGGTGAGGGTGCTGGTGAACATGAGCCTGGGCCAAAGTGTTTTGGTTCGGTGCGCCTTCAAAGGTCGGCGTGGGTCCGGAGGGCCCTGCCAGTTCTCCCACCCTGAATGAATGTCTGCGCCCCTAGCGCCCCGGGTGGTGACAGTGCACCAGGGTGAGTCCTGCTCTGGGGCTCTAAGTCCCCAATCCCACGCATTGCAGAGCCAGGCCCCTTGGGATGTGCCCCACGGGGCCGACCTAGGGTTTCGGTTAGCCCCCAGGAACCCAGCAGGCCCAATCCTCTGTCTGGGCGGCGAGAGGTGGGCGGGCCGAGGTAAAGGCGCTGGCGAGTGGGAGCGTGGGCCCCTGGATTTTGGCACGGTAGGCTTCAAATGTCGCCGGTTTCTCCAGGGCCATGTCCATTCTCCAGCCCCGAATGACCGGCGGCGCCCCTAGCGGGCCAGGTGGCGGCGAGGCAGCAGGGTGAGTCTTGCACTGGTGCTCGGGGGTCCCCAAGCCCCAGCGTGGCAGTGCCAGGCCCCTTGGGAGGGGCCCCTCGGGGGCCGATGTATGATTTGGGTTAGCTCCCAGGAGTCCGTCAGGCCCGATCAGCCAGCTGTGCGGTGAGCGGAGGGGCGGGCCGAGGTGAGGCTGCTGGTGAGCTGGAGCATGGGCCCAAGGGTTTTGGCGCGGGGAGCCTTCGAAGGTCTCTGGGTGCTCTGAGGGCCCGGTCCGTTCTCCCGCGCTGATGACCGGTGGCGCCCCTATCGGCCAGGGTGGAGGCAGGGCGGCACGTTGAGTCCGGCTCAGGGGCTCGGGGGTCCCCAATCCCCACGTTGAGGCGCCAAGCCCCTTGGGAGGGGCCCTCGTGGGCCGACCTATGGTTAGGTTTAGCCCCCAGGAGGCCGGCAGGCCCAATCCGCTGGCTGTGCGGCGTGCAGAGGGGCCGGCCGAGGTGAGGGCGCTGGCGAGCGGGAGCGTGGGCTCAAGCGTTTTGGCGCGGGGGGCCTTCAAAAGTCACCAGAGGCTCAGAGGGCCCTACCCGATCTCCCGCCCTGAATGACGCGCAGCGCCCCTAGCGGCCCGGGTGGCCTGGGGGCAGCAAGTTGAGTCTGGTGCTGTGGCTCATGGGTACCCAATCCCCGGCGTTGTGGTGCCAGGCCTCTTGGGAGCCAACCTACGGTTAGGGTTAGCCCCCAGGAGGCCGGCAGGCCCGATCCGCCGGCTGTGCGCTGAGCGGAGGGCGAGCTAAAGTGAGGGCGCTGGCGAGCGGGAGCATGGGCCCAAGACTTTTGGCGCTGTGGGCCTTCGAAAGACGACGGGACTCGGAGGGCCCTGCCCATTCTCCCGCACTGAATGTCTTACGGCACCCCTAGTGGCCCATGTGGTGGCGGGGCGGCAGGGTGAGTCCAGCGCTGGGGGTCGGGGGTTCCCAATCCACTGCATTGCGTGGCCAGGCCCCTTGGGAGGGGCCCCTCGGGGGCAGACCTAGGGTTAGGGTTACCCCCTGGAGGCTGGGAGGCCTGATCCGCCAGCTGTGCATGAGCGGAGGGGCGGGCTGAGGTAAGGGCTCTGGCGAGCGGTAGCGTAGGCCCAAACGTTTTGGCGCGGTGGGCCTTTGAAGGTCTCTGGGGGCACAGAGGGCCCTACACGTTCTTCCGCCCTTAATGACCGGCTGCGCCCATAGTGGCCCGGGCGCCGGCGGGGCAGCAGGTGAGTCCGGTGCTGGGGCTCGGGGGTCCCCAATCCCCACATTTTGGCGCCAGGCCCCTTGGGAGGGTATCCTCAGGGGCCTCCCAAGGTGAGGGTTTCCCCAGGAGGCCGGCAGGCCCGATCCGCTGGCTGTGCAGCGAGCGGAGGGGCAGGCCGAGTTGTGGGCGCTGGCGAGCGGGAGCGTGGGCCCAAGTGTTTTGGCTTGGGGGGCCTTCGATTGTCGCCGGGGGCTCGGAAGATCCTGCCCATTCTCCCGCCCTGAATGACCGGCCAGCGCGCCTAGCGGCCCAGGTTGCGGCAGGGCAGCAGGGTAGAGTCTGGCGCTGGGGCTCGGGGGTTCCCAGTCCCAGGCGTTGCGGCGATAGGCGCCTTGGGATGGGCCCCTCGATGGCCGACCTAGGGTTAGAGTTTGCCCCCAGGAGGCCGGCAGTCCCGATCCGCCCGCTCTGCAACGAGCGGAGGGGTGGGCCGAGATGAGGGTGCTGGCGAGCAGGAGCGTGGGCCGAAGCGCTTTGGTGCAGGGGGCCTTCGAAAGTCGTCGGGGGCTCAGAAGGCCCGACTCGTGGTCCCGCCCTCAATGACCGGTGGCGCCCCTAGCGGCCCGGGTGGCGGCGGGACGACAAGGTGAGTCCTGGCTGTTGCTTGGGGGTCTGGAAACCCCGGCGTTGCAGCGCCAGGTCCCTTGTGAGGGGTCCCTTGGGGGCCGACCTAGGGTTAGGGTTAGCCCCCAGGAGGCCGGTAGGCCCGATCCGCCGGCGGTTCGGCGAGCAGAGGGGCGGGCCAAGGTGAGGCCGCTGGTGAGCCGGAGCATGGGCCCAAGCGTTTTGGCGCGGGCGGCCTTCAAAGGTCGCCGGGGAGTGGAGGGCCCTGCATGTTCTCCCGCGCTGAGTGACTGGCGGCGCTAGCGGCCTGGGGGGCGGCGGTCCGGCAGGGTGAGTCCGGCGCTGGGGCTGGGGGTCCCCAATCCCCAGCGTTGCAGCTCTAGGCCCCTTGGGAGGGGCGCCTCGGGGCCCGACCTAGTGTTAGGGTGGGACTCCATGACGCCGGGAGGCCCGATCCTCCAGCTGTGCGTGGAGAGGAGGGGCGGGCCGAGGTAAGGGCGCTGGCGATCGGGAGCGTGGGCCCAAGCTTTTTGGCGTGGGGGGCCTTCAAAGGTCTCTGGTGGCTCGGAGGGCCCTACCCGTTCTCCAGCCCTGAATGACTGGCAGCGACCTTAGCAGCCCGGGTGGCGGTGGGGTGGCAGGGTGTGTTCGGAGATGGGGCTCGGGGGTCCCCGATCCCCACGTTGCGGCGCCAGGCCCCTTGGGAGGGGCTCCTCAGGGGCCGACCTAGGGTTAGGCTTAGCCCCCAGGAGGCCGGCAGGCCGGTTCCACCCGCTGTGCAGCGAGTGGAGGGGAAGGCCGAGGTGAGGGCGCAGGCGAGCGGGAGTGTGGGCCCAAGCGTTTTGGCGTGGGGGGCCTTTGAAGGACGACGGGGGCTAGGAGGGCCCTGCCTGTTCTCCCGCACTGAATGTACTGAGGTGCCTGTAGCGGACCGTGTGGCGGCGGGGCAGAAGGGTGAGTCAGCGCTTGTTCTCGGGGGTCCCCAATCCCTGGCATTGTGGCGCCATGCCCCTTGGGATGGGTCCCTTGGTGTCCAACCTAGGGTTTGAGTTAGCACCCAGGAGGCTGGCAGGACCGATCCACTGGCTCTGCGACGAGCGGAGGGGTAGTTCGAGATGAGCGCGCTGGAGTGCAGGGCCGTGGGACCAGGCACATTGGCGTGGGGGGTCTTCGATGGTCGCAGGTGGCTCAGAAGGTCCTGCTCGTTCTCCTGCCCTGAATGAACGGCAGCGACCCTAGCGGCCCAGGTGGCAGCGGGGCAGCAGTGTGAGTCCGGCGCTGGGGCTCGGGAGTCCCCAATCCCCGGTGTTGCGGCGCCAGGCCCCTTGGGAGGGGCCCCTCGGGGGCCAACCTAGGGTTAGGTTTAGCCCCTAGGAGGCCGGCAGGCCCTATTCGCCAGCTGTGTGGAGACTGGAGTGGCGGACCGAGGTGAGGGCGCTGGTGAGTGGGAGTGTGGGCTCGGGTGTTTTGGCATGGGGGGCCTTTGAAGGTCGCCGTGACTCAGAGGGCCCTGCCCGTTCTCCCACCCTGAATGAACGGCAGCACCCCAAACCCCCGGGTGGCGGCTGGGTGGCAGGGTGAGTCAGGTGCTGAGGCTCAGGATCCCCAATCCCCGGCTTTGCGGCGCCCGGCCCCTTGGGAGGGGCCCTTCGGGCGTCGATCTAGGGTTACGGTTAGCCAACAGGAGGCCGGTGAACCCAATCAGCGCTGTGCGGCACGCAGAGGGTTGGGCCGAAGTGAGGGCGCTGGCGAGCAGGAGCGTGGGAGACAACTTTTTTGAGCGGGGGGCCTTCGAAGGTCGCAGGGGAAACGGAAGGCACTGCCAGTTCTCCCACCTGAATGACTCGTGACGCCCCTAGCGGCCTGGGTGGCAGCAGGGCGGCAGGTGAGTCCGGCGCTGGGGCTCAGGGGTTCCCAATCCACCGCGTTGCGGCACCAGGCCCCTTGGGAGGGGCCCCTCGGGGGCTGACCCAGGGTTAGGGTCAGACCCCAGGACACCAGCAGGCTCAATCCGCCAGCTTTGCAGCGAAAGGAGTGGTGGGTCGAGGTGAGGTCTCTGTGGAGCAGAAGCGTGGACCTGGGCGTTTTGGTGCGGGGGCCTTCGAAGGTCACCGTGTCTCGGAGGGCCCTGCCCTTTCTCCCTCCCTGAATAATGGCAGCACCCCAAGACCCCGGGTGGCAGCTGGGCGGCAGGGTGAGTCCGGCGCTGGGGCTCTGGAGTCCCCAATCCCTGGTCTTCCGGCGCCAGGCCTATTGGGAGGGGCCGCTCGGGGGTCAATCTAGGGTTACGGTTAGCCCCCAGAAGGCCGGTGAACCCAATCAGCGGCTGTGCAACCCGTGGAGGGTTGCCCCGAGGTGAGGGCGCTGGCGAGCCTGAGCATGACCCCAAGCGTTTTAGCGCAGGGGGCCTTCGAAGGTCAGCGGGGACTCGGAGGGCCCTGCTGGTTCTCCCACCCTGAATGAATGGCGGTGCCCCTAGCGGCCCGTGGGGGCGGGGCGGCAGGGTGCATCCGGCGCTGGGGCTTGGGGGTCCCAATCCCCAGCGTTGTGGCACCAGGCCCCTTAGGAAGGGAACCTCAGGGGCCGTCCTAGGGTTAGGGTTAGCGCCCAGGAGGCCGGCAGGCCCGATCCACCAGCTGTGCGAGGAGCGGAGTTGTGGGCCGAGTTGAGGGCGATGGCAAGTGGGAGCGTGGGCCCCAGTGTTTTGGAGCGCTGGGCCTTGGAATGTTGCCATGGCTCGGAGGGCCCTGCCCATTTTCCTGCCCTGAATAAAGAGCGGCGCCCCTAGCGGCTTTGTTGGCGGTTGGGCGGCAGGGTGAGTCTGGCGCTGTGGCTTGGGGTCCCCATCCCCAGTGTTGCGACGCCAGGCCCCTTGGGAGGGGCCCCTCGGGAGCCAACCTAGGGTTAGGTTTAGCCCCAGGAGGCCGGCAGACCCTATTCGCAACCTGTGTGGAGAGTGAAGTGGCGGACCGAGGTGAGGGCACTGGTGATTGGGAGCGTGGGCCTGGGTGTTTTGGTGTGGGGGGCCTTCGAAGTTCACCATGTCTCGGAGGGCCCTGCCCATTCTACCACCCTGAATGAATGGCAGCACCCCAAGCCCCCGGGGTGGCGGCTGGGCGGCAGGGTGAGTCAGGTGCTGAGGCTCGGGGTGCCCAATCCCCAGCGTTGCCGCACCAGGCCCCTTGGGAGGGGCCCTCGGGGGTCGATCTAGGGTTACGGTTAGCCCCCAGGAAGCCGGTGGACCCGATCAGCAGATGTGGGGCATGTGGAGGGTTCAGCTGAGGTGAAGGCGCTGGCGAGACTGAGCATGAGCCCAAGCTTTTTAGCGCGGGGGGCCTTCGAAGGTCAGCGGCGGCTCGGAGGGACCTGCCCGTTCTCCTGCTCTGAATGACCGGCGGGGTCCCTCGCAGCTCGGGTGGCTGAAGGGCAGCAGGGTGAGTCCATCACTTGGGCTCGGAGTCCCCATCCCCGGCATTGCGGCGCAAGGCACTTGGGAAGTGCCTCTCGGGGGCCGACCTACAGTTAGGGTTAGCCCCCAGGATTCTGGCAGGCCAGAAACACCGCCTGTGCTTCGAGCGGAGAGTTGGGCCGAGGTGAGGGTGCTGGTGAACATGAGCCTGGGCCCAAGCGTTTTGGTTTGGGGCGGCTTCGTAGGTCTGCTAGGGTTCAGAGGGCCCTGCGCTTTCTCCCACCCTGAATGAATGGCGGCGTCCCTAGCGGCCCAGGTGGGGTGGGGCGGCAAGTTGCATCCAGTGCTGGGGCTTGGGGGTCCCCAATCCTGGACTTCTGGGGCCAGGCCTCTTGGAAGGGGCCCCTCGGGGGCCAACCTAGGGTTAGGTTTAGCCCGTAGGAGGCCGGCGGGCCCTATTCGCCAGCTGTGTGGAGAGCGGAGTGGTGGACCAAGGTGAGGGCGCTGGTGAGTGGAAAGGTGGGCCTGGGCGTTTTGGCGCAAGGCGCCTTCGAAGGTCGCCATGTCTCGGAGGGCCCTGCCCGTTCTCCCGCCCTGAATGAAGGGCAGCACCCCAAGCCCCCGCATGGCAGCTGGGCAGCAGGGTGAGTCAGGTGCTGAGGCTCGGGATCCCCATTCCCCGGCGTTGTGGCACCAGGCCCCTTGGGAGAGGCCACTCGGGGTCGATCTAGCGTTAAGGTTAGCCTCCAGGAGGCCGGTAGACCCGATCAGCTCCTGTTCGGCACGTGGAGGTTTTGGCCGAGGTGAGGGCGCTGGCGAGACTGAGCATGAGCCCAAGTGTTTTAGCGTGGGGGGCCTTAGAAAGTCAGTGGGGTCTCGGAGGGACCTGCCCGTTCTCCCGCTCTGAATGACCGGCGGGGCATCTACGGCTCGGGTGGCTGAAGGGCAGCAGGGTGAGTCCGGCACTTGGGCTTGGGGTCCCCATCCCCAGCGTTGCAGCCCCAGGCCACTTGGGAGCGCCCCTGGGGGGCCGACCTAGGGTTAGGGTTAGCCCTCAGGAGGCCGGCAGGCCCAATCCGCCCACTGTGCAGTGAGCGGAGGGGCGGGCCAAGGTGAGGGCGCTGGGGAGTGGGAGTGTGGGCACCAGCATTTTGGTGCCCTGGGCCTTTGAATGTTGCCCTGGCTCAGAGGGGCATGCCCCTTCTCCTGGCTGAATAACCAGCAGCGCCCCTAGCGGCTCCGTTGCTGGTGGGGCGACGGGGGTAGTCCCGCACTGCGGCTCGGGGATCCCCAATCCCGGCGTTGTGGCGCCAGGCCCCTTGGTATGGGCCCCTAGGGGGCAGTCCTATGCTTAGGCTTATTCCCCAGGAGGCCGGCAGGCCCAATTGGCTGGCTGTGCGGTCTGCAGAGCAGCCGTCCGAGGTGAGGGCACTGGCGAGCGGGAGCGTGGGCCCAAGGTTTTTGGCGCGGGGGGCCTTCAAAGGTCGCCGGGGCTTGGAGGGCCCTGACCATTCTCCCATCCTGAATGACCGGCCGCGCCCCTGGCGGCCCAGGAGGCGGCAGGGCGGCAGGGTGAGTCCGGCGCTGGTGCTCGGGGTTCCCCAATCCCCGGCGTTGCGGCGCCAGGCCCCTTGGGATGTGCCCCTCGGGGACTGACCTAGGGTTAGGGTTAGCCCCCAGGAGGCTGGCAGCCAGGATTGGCTGGCTGTGCAGTGTGCGGAGCAGCGGTCCAAGGTAAGGGCGTTGGCGAGCGGGAGTGTGGGCCAAAGCGTTTCAGCGTGGGGGCCTATGAAATTGCCGGGGACTCAGGGGGCCCTGCCCGTTCTTCCACCCTGAATGAGCGGCGGCGCCACTTGCGTCCTGGGTGTGGCGGGGCGGCAGGGCGAGTGCGGGACTGGGGCTCGGGCGTTCAAAATCCCTGGCGTTGTGGCACCAGACCACCTGGGAGAGTCCACTCGGGGCCGACCTAGGGTTAGGGTTAGCCCCCAGGAGGCTGGCAGGCCTGATCCGCGGGCTCTGCCGCAAGCGGAGGGGCTAGCGGAGGTGAGGGCACTGGCGAGCGGGAGCGTTAGCCCAAGAGTTTTCGCGTGGGGTTTTCAAAGTTCGCTGGGGGCTCGGAGGGCACTGCCTGTTCTCCTTCCCTGAATGACCAGTAGCGCCCATAGAGGCCAGGGTGGCGGCAAGGCTGAAGGGTGAGTCCGGCGCTAGGGATCCGGCATCCCTTATCCCTGGCGTGGCGACGCCAGGCCCCTTGGGAGGGGCCCCTCGGGGGCTGACATAGGGTTTGGACTTAGCTCCAGAGAGGCCAACAGGCCTGATCCACCGGCTGTGTGGCGTGTGGAGGGGCTGGCTGAGGTGAAGGCGCTGGCGAGTGGGAGCATGGGCCCAAGCTTTTTGGCGAGGGGGCCTTCGAAGGTCACCTGGGGCTCTGAGGGCCCTGCCCGATCTCCCGCCCTGAATGACAGGCGACGCCCCTAGCACGCCGGATCCCGGCGGGGTGGCAGGGTGAGTCAGGCACTGTTGCTCGCAGGTGCCCAATCCCCGGCGTGGTGGCGCCAGGCCCCTTGAGAGGGGCCCATCATGAGCCCACCTAGGGTTAGTGTTAGCCCCCGGGAGGCCAGCAGGCCCGATCCACCGGCTGTGCGGCCAGTGGAGGGGCGGGCTGAGGTGAGCGCACTGGCGCACGGTAAGGTGGACCCATGCGTTTTGGCGCAAGGGGCCTTTGAAGGTCGCCGGGGGCTTGGGAGGCTGTGCCCGTTCTCTCGCCCTGAAAGACTGGCGGCCTCCCTAGCAGCCCGCGTTGCTGCGGGGCAGAAGGGTGACTCCGGCGCTGGGCTTGGGGGTCCCCAATCCCCGGCGTTGTGGCACCAGGCCCCTTGGGAGGGGCCCCTCGGGGGCCCACCTAGGGTTAGGGTTTGTCCCCAGGAGGCTGGCAAGCCCGGCGCTAAGTGGCTCTGGCAATGTAACAAAAATGCCATACACTTATCTGTAAGAAATAACAGTGTACAGGAACCCTCTTAGCCCTAACATCATCCTTTGTGAATATGGAAGCCAGCCCCAAAGTAGTCGTGGAAGTCTGACGAAAGGGCTAAGCACTTTTCTCTGAGTCACCACACTATACAGGGAAAGACCAATGTACATCATCTTTCACGAGTAGGAAGCATTAATAAAAAGGTTCTGGAATTTCGAGGACTCTGACCCGTCCTTATTGGTAATAAACCACCGTGTACAGGAAAACACCTTCAACTCTCATCAGCCTCCTCAATCCTGATTCCGATTCAACTTTGGGTGTGTAGGACTAGGGAAATGTCCACATCTTATTGCTAAGAAAGAACGATGTCAGGGTAATGCCCTTCAAGTCACATCAGCCTTCCTGAAGACGGCAGCAGGAATAAAGGTGATTATGTTACCATGAGGTAAGGAAAATGAGCATATAAGTGAGAAACAACAGTGGGCAGGACCTCTCTTCCAACGAACAGTATCTTTGCTTAATGTTGAATCCCTATGGTAAGTGGTTGTGGGCATTTGTGAGGTCAAAATCTTAAGTGTTTTGTAAAACCTCTTGGCCATTCACAGATGAGACTAAGGTAGTTGGGGACTCCTAGGCAGTGATTTGTCCACTGTCAAAAATATGAAAAGATAAAAGAGACAGATGAGGTCTCCTCAGGCATTGTCCTTTATCCTCATCCTCCGTGAGAATGGCCATCTCTGGACAGTTCAGTGAGAGTTTGCAATTGCCTTCATCTGCAACCTCCTAGAGGCAAATGCAGATCTCGTACCATGTGAAGTCATGTGAAGGCATTGTGAGAAAGTGTCCTTTTGCTTAAGAAAAACATGGCTGGGGCTCCTGGCTGGCTCAGCCAGTTAAGCATGTGCCTTTGGCTCAGGTTGTGATCCCAGGGTTCTGGGATCGAGCCCGGGCTCCCTGCTCAGCTGGAAAGGAGGTAGGGAAATAGCTTAGAACCCACAGAGAATGCGAATAAAGGGGAGTGAAGTGGAACTTGGTCTGTGTTTTGCTTTAGGGATTGGAAGTTAGTTTTTTCTCAATTGTGATTGTTCTTGAAACAGAAAAGCTGTATTGGTTTTTTTTTACCTTTAATTTTTTACTACTAATAATTTTTTATTATGATATGTTAGTCACTATACAGTATTTCCTTAGTATTTGATGTAGTGTTCTGTGATTCATTATTTGCATATAACACCCAGTGCTCCATGCAATATGTACCTTCCTTAATACCCATCACTGGCCCATCCCAATCCCCCACCCTTCTCCCCTCTGAAGCCCTCAGATTGTTGCCCAGCGTCCATAGGCTCGCGTGGTTCATTCCCCCTTCTGTTTAGGGTCCATTGTCTAAAGGAACAGACAGTGGAAGTTCACCAAATATAAGATCGAAATTTCATTGTTCATTATAGATGCCGCCAAGTAGTTCCCAGACATTTCATTCTACTGTAGTATTTCATTATACCTGTGCAGGTGCACGTGGAAGACAGTTGATGCATGTATAGTGTTAATAAAACACGCCCCTCTGTAGTAGAATAATAGAGGATGCATATGTGTAAAATTATTCGACTACAGCTTCCATGCTTTCCCTTTGGTTCCTTATTATCTATGAAATTGGACAATTTTTGTTCTCTAGGCTTAAATCTCATTGTCAGTATTCAGAGTTTTTCAATGCTGATCTTCTCCTGTATAAGTTACCAAAAACCTAAAATATGTATGAACTTTAAAAAACGCTATATTGAAAATTACAGCAGGGAAGTTCCATTTTGTGAATATTGTGTCAATGGATCTCTATTATGACATCAGTGTTCATTGGAAATGATGACATTTCATGTGAGTATAAATATCAATGTGAAAAAGAAAAGGTAGGAAGAACCTTGAATGCTTAAGTAATTGGTGAAATGACAGGTGTGTGTGTGTGTGTGTGTGTGTGTGTGTGTGTGTAATTGATTTTCAGTGAATGGTTCAGCTTCTTGTAGGGCCTCCGAGAGAGCCCAGGTGAACCTTTCAATTAGTTGGTATCTGTTTTCAGAACATGGGAATCTCTTAGTCCAATAGTCAATCAGGCAAGCTTTGAGGTCTTGAAGAGTTTCAGTCCTCAGCGATGGTGTTGCAGACCCTTGTGAGCAAACACTAGGGTATGCTCAGAGCCCTCATTAGCAGGTACCAACATGTGACGATTTCAGACAGCATTTCCCAAAGAAGTACCTCTTGAGTCTCTGTCCTTGTCAGTTCCCTACACTTCCTTACACTAGTTATGTGATCAGTGTGTTTCAGGATAATCCCCACATGAGATTTTTGCTATTTCCTACTAGTCCTATCTGTTTCTCATTTTCTCCTTTTATGGTAGGGGTTGGGAAACAACCTGTGTGGTGTAGGAAGCGGTGTGGTAGTTGTCTGCCTTCAGAGGACCGAATGATGCCGAGAAATTGTACTGTAGTTTGAGGTCAATTGTCCATCCTCTGAGTGTCAGGAATTCCATCACTTTACTTTGATGATGTCTGTTCTTCAAGCTGTCCTCAGAAATAAGGACGTCATCCATCTAGGGAATACTGGTTTGTGTGTATGCTTTCATTTTAGGAAAGGCCTTGCTGTTCCTGAAAATAATACTGTAGAGCACCCTTTTCTGTTCTTATTGGCCATCAGTCAATCTTTTGTGAAGTATTCATTTATAAATAGACTTTTTATGGTTGATGAACAGGAATTCATTATTCACAAGTCTTTGTCAGTGTGTGTATTGCAAATCTTTACTTCCCAGCCTGCGGTTCACTTTTTCATTTTCTTATGGTCATAAGATAAGGAGAAATGTCACATTTTTATGAAGTCCCACTGAATTCTTTTAAATGGTTAGTGCACCCTATGTCCTACCCCAAGATTTACAGGTTCTACATTTTCATTCAGAAACTGTCCAATGGGAAGCTACACTCCATCTCAAATTTATAAATTACATTTTTATTCTAATAGTGTATTTATAGACTGTTTTGAATTTTCTATGTACACAATCGTATTATCTGTGAATAGTCACAATTATCCCCTCAATTCTTATACTTTTTGTTTCTCTTGCATTCTAACACTGGTAGATTCCGATGCCACGTTGAATAGAGCAACATTGTTTGAAGATTTTAATATACCTTTCTCAATATCTAACAGAAAAAGCAGACAAAACATTGGTAAAAATGTGACCTAATTGACATATAGGGAACATTCCATAATAAGTGCAGAATACATTATTTTCAAGTGGTCATAGACTCTTTACCCAAATAGATGATAGGTGGGGCCACGAATCAAGTCTACAAATGTTAAACCCTGAAATTAACTAGATTCTATTCTTAGACCACAGGGGAATTGAGCCACAGTCATAGCGAAAAGAAAACCAGGAAGTCCTTCAGTGTTTAAAAATTACATGGAACTTTGCTCCATATCCTAAAGGTAAGAGAGGGAATCTCAATGGAAATTCTGAACCTTTTCTACATGAGGGCTCACACACAATGGCACTTTCTTTGTGAAGAGCATTATAATAACCTAGACAGGAGTTGAGCCTTAAGTCAGAGTTCTGCCTGCCCCAGCCACACCTGGCAGCCTTGGCCTGTGGTCCCCCTCAGCTGTCCTTTCTGGTGGCCCTGAGCTAAGGGGGTCATCATGGCCATATGGAAATGGGAAGCTTCCCACTCATAGTGATGGCGCTGCCCCCTCCCCAGCTGCCCTTTCTGGTGGCTCTGAGCTAAGGGGGTCAACATGGCCATATGGAAATTAGAAGCTCCCCGCTCTTAGTGATGACGTTGCTCTCGTATCGTCCTTACCAGTCCAACAATATGATTTCTGAGTGAAATATGACACAAGAGCGACTTCTTGGCCTTCCTTCAGGTTTGAAAATCATCTGGTGAGTCATCTATTAGAAATATGGATTCAACATCTGTTCTTTCTTCTGGAAAAGAAATAGACCTAATAGCAATTATGGCTTCCTGAGAACCTGTTCTTGAGAGACATCATACTGGCTCTTTGTAGCATTTTGCCTCTTAAACTTCAAACTAGGGTTTAGATATTTATAGGCACATTTTCAGACGGTTAGAAAGGGACTCAGATGATATGAGTCACAGAGGATTTTAGTGTCAGAAACCTAAGTGGGATACCCAAATTGACTCCAAATCCCTTGTTGTTCCATACAGGGTGCTATTTCCCTCTTATCTCTGGTCGTCTCCATCTGGAAACCTATCAAGTATCAGGATTTTCTTGTCATGTGGACAACTGGAATGAATTTAGCGGGCCTTTTCCCATCTGCCCATGGTAATCATTAAGATCATTATCTCAGGGGAGGACCTCTGGGTAAGATACTCAAAGATCCTAAGGAATACAGACAGTATAATATTTTTCTGGTATTAAAGTTACTGAAACCAACTATCTTTTTTAGGCGACTCAGGCTCTGGTATGTTCAGAGGGTGCTGTAAAACAGGTCTGAAATAGTATTTAAAAACACTCAGCTCAGCCTCTTCTACAAAGTGAGCCAATGCTTATAAACATGGCTAAAATATTCCCTAACCTACGATGACTTCCCAGCCATCGTAGTGTTTATATGGTATGACTGTGACTTACATTAGTCAACATTTGCAGAGAAAGAACTTAGTGCATCCAGGGGGCACTTGATGTTGAAATTAGTTTGTGACAACGAGCTACTGTGTTTTATTCTGCAGTCCAAGGGAATGGTGCCAGACATCTCTAAGGTGTCTAGCAGTTCTACAATTCTGATTTTAAGTGGTCTGTGTGCTTCAGCGATTTGGGCAGGAGAAGGGCAGGAGTACAGAGACTGTGAACACTTCTGTTACCTGTGCTGACCATGGAGCAGGCAGACTTCCGTGGGCATCATTTTGATTTCTTGGTACTCTTGTGAAAGGTGCTTTTGTCTCAAATTCCTCCTTTTAGGAGTAATTATAATGACAAATGGAATTTTTATCTTATATCATCTGTGGGCCCTGATCCTGGGCTCCCAGGGAAGCTATCCTTTAACATTTTACCCGGCTCAAAATGACTGGGCAAAACCTCAAAGCATGGGCCCTATTTCTGCCCCAAGCAAATGTTGTACATCTCCTTCGAAAAGAAAACAATAACCAAAAAATGCCAACATAAATATAAGAAAAAATAAAGAACCTCTTTGGCTCCCGTAAGATTAAAGTCATACTGACATGTACATACTGAAAACATAAGAAAGAGTCTGTCACTTTCTGGAATCTAAGAAGATCCTCATTGTAGTGTGTAACTCTGTACGTAAAACAAAACAGAAAAAAATATATAACCCTGCCCCAAATGTTCTTTCCCCGGAGCACTCACTTCTTGGTGAAGATTGTGTCTCCCAGGCAGCTGTCCTGACTTGGGTTTGAATAAAGGTCTCTTCCTTTCTCTCTAAAATGTTTTTAAAAGTTCATTCACGCAGTGTCGACAATAACAGTGTTTTCTATTTAAGTGAGAAATAAATGTTCCACTCTAGTTGCATTGGGAATAGACGAATTGAGGGTTTCTTTAGAAGAGTAAGTCTGCTTTCCAGAAAAGGCAAGGTCATTGGTCTATTGAGAATGAAGATAATTACTGCTAAACAACAAGTATGTGTTGCCCCTTCGCCCAGAAACCGAAGCAGGTGTGCAGGCTTTAGGTCAGAGGTGCCTTCTTGTCCCCAGCTGACAACACTTCTCTGCTCTGGCTCCTAGACACCCGAGGGTTTGAACATCAGCATCTGAGTCAGCAAGGAAGCTTGTCACAGGACGCCAGTGTTCAGAGAAAGCACAGGTATGTTTGGCAAAATGTCCTATCTATGTCAGGGCTGGAGGTAAAACGTCTCATTATCCCAAAACCTCCTGGGCTTTTCTCTTTTCTCTAGTTGAGCCACAAAGTAAAATTGAAGTAGCTGCCAGCATTCTGGGTTTGGTGCAAGAATTACTTAGTTTCCCTGCAGGTAGAACTTTGCAGGGGATCACAAATTCTCTGTCCATTTATTGCTTACAAATGTATTTTGACCATCTGTTTCCTAGGAACCCTCTTTTATTAGAAAGGGAAGGTGAGATTCACTCTGTGCCTGTTTGTAACATCTAATTTGTTCCTTCATCTAACAGTGTTTATTCAATTGGGCCTAAGATATGGTTTAGTGGCCAACATCTAGAGTTAGGTGGTTTTTTTTCACCTGATACAGACTTGGATGATGTCATTTGACAAAGGTGATGTTTCATCATTGCTTAGTTTATTCATCAGAAGAGTTAACATTAGGGTGGAGGGGAAATTGAAAATTATCCAAAGCGGCCTGTTCCTGTTTAAAAGTTGAGCTTGACTTTCTAGTTTTACTAAATGTATTATCTCGATATTTTGAGGTGCCATATTCACTCTGTAGTTTCTTTGTTGGTGGAGTCAGAAGGAGAGTCTGGGAATTCTTTTGGATAGTGGCATGCTGGTGGCTTCAAGGGGCTTGGCGTCAGGAGCCTTGGGGTGAAGTCTGCAACTGCTTACCTGACCCTGGGTGCATCTCACAGAGGTTTTGTTTCCTCTTATGAAATTGCCGGCAGATAATGTTCTGCTTAAAGGGGAACCCTCCCATCCTGTTGGTGGGAATGCAAAGTTGTGCAGCCAGTCTGGGAAACAGTGTGGGGGTTCCTCAAAAAGTTAAACATTGAACAACCACATGATCCAGCAATTGCTCTCCTAGGTATTTACCCAAAGGATACAGAAATGCATATTCGAAGGGGGTCCATGCACCATGATGTTTATGGCAGTAATGTCCACAGTAGCCAAACTATGGAGAGAATCCCAAAGTCCATGCACTGATGAATGGATAAAGCAGATGTGGGATACATATATATAATGGAAAATGACCCAGCTTCAAAAAGAATGAAATATTACCATTTGCAAGGATGTGGATGGATCTTGAGTGTATTAAGCTAAGCAAAATCAGTGAGGAAAGACAAGTATCCTATACTCTCACGCTTCTGGAATTTCAGAAAAAAAACAGATGAACAGAGTAGAGGGGTGATGAGAGAGGCAAACAAGGAAATAGACTCAACCGTGGAGAACAAACTGAGTGTTGCTGCAGGACAAGGGTGTGGGGGGAAGTGTTAAATGGGTGAGGGGAATTAAGGAGGACACTTGTGATGAGCACCGGGTACTGTATGCAGGTGAGGAATCACTAAATCCTACCCCTGAAGCGAATATTCCATGGAATGTGAACTAACTGGAATTTAAGTAAAAGAAGAAAGGAAAAAGTGTTCTGCTTCATGAAGAGTGAGGTAAAATTGTAGTGATTTGGGCTGTACTATTCTATAGAGGATAGATGTAAAACACCCTGTTGTAGGATACAATAGAGTCTTATCACATAAGGAGTCCTCAGAAAGCTGCAATGAAAGATTCAGATCTCAGAGCATGTTCGTGTTCCACTGATATCTTACATTTTGCACAGGTAGGAAGGAAGGTGGAGGGAAAGGCAACAGAAGGGGAAAGTAGGTGTGAACCTTTCATTAGTTAGCGTTATAGCTTTCTCATGAAAGACTTGCACCGGTGTGATTTTGGAAGCAGAGGGGGAATCCGGGAGCTTTGCAGGAGACAGGGGAGTTCCAGGACTGGGTAAAGCTGACAGGGGTCCCAGAGGAGAGCTGAATGCATTCTGCAGCATGGTGTGTTCAGGGTGGGCTCCAGGGGTGGCTGTGGGTCTCCTGGGTGAGAGTTGTGACAGGTGAGGGCTGTATGCAAGTTCCTGGCTGCGGACAAGTGAGGCACAGGCGGAGAGCTGGCAGAGAACCTTCTTCTGAGCCACCAGCCTCACCCAACACACACAGCCTCATCTTCTGTCCCTGTCACTCCAATTCAGATTTTTCTGAAGGTGAGTGAGAACACATCAAGAGCATTCTGAACAGAAGGGAAAGTATGTGCAAAGGCTCTGGGGCAGGAGAATTCCAGGTATGTCCAGGAGCAGCAAGAAGGCCCTGTGGCCACAGGAGACAGCTTAGGACATGAGCTCAGAGAGGTGACAGAGGGCGACAGAAAGCCATTCCAGGGCTATAACCCCATGAGACCCTGTTTCACTGGGCCATCCTGGCTACAGTGTTGAGAACAGATGACAGAGGGTTGAAGATGGCAAGGCAGGTCAATGATGAAGCTTTTCCAGAAACTCAGGCACTGTGGACCAGACAGGTGGCCTTGGATGGAGTGCTTAGACCTATTCTGGGTCCATTTTGAAGATGGTGCTCACAGGATTTGCTGATGGGTTAGCTATTAGGAGCAGGAGAACGGAGGAATTGGGGTAACTCCCAGCTGTTGTGGGTTGTCCTGATCAAGGGAAAGGAGAGGGTTTCTCGGGGGGTAGGAGGTAGTCTGTGTTCTGCATGCTGAGGAAGGTGCCTTTCCCAGTGGATCTGCTGAGGTTTGTGTCTGGGAGGACCTTTCACATCTCCTCCATGATCAATGCTCAGGTACAAGTATCCCCCACTTTTTAAACGTTCACAGTAAGACACTGGGCTTTCTTGAAAGAACTGCGTTATTACCCAGCTTCAGTAAGAGGAAGAGACCTGAAGAGGATTTCCCTCTTATGAAAAAAGGTGAACAGTGAGAATGGCGTTCAGCATCTGTTTTGGGAAGAAGCACGACAGAGGCGGCGTGCACCCCAACCAGCTCCTTTCTCTGGGAACCGCTCTCCGCATCCAGCCACCAGCACTTTGAATGGTGTCTGTGGGCTTCTGCTGTGCTTTATCTTCGTTTATGCTGGGCCTCTGTTAGAAACTTGTGTCCTGGGGCGCCTGGGTGGCGCAGTCGTTAAGCGTCTGCCTTCGGCTCAGGGCATGATCCCAGCGTTCTGGGATCGAGCCCCACATCAGGCTTCTCTGCTAGGAGCCTGCTTCTTCCTCTCCCACTCCCCCTGCTTGTGTTCCCTCTCTCGCTGGCTGTCTCTCTTCCTGTCAAATAAATAAAGAAAATCTTTAAAAAAAAAAAAAAAGAAACTTGTGTCCTGAGGCCTAAGAAAAGCCAAAGAGAATGAATTTTGGAGTCTGAGCACACTGTCTAATTGTTCGTGTAAATTAATGGTCATTCCTTCTTGACACCATTTCTGCTCTGCAAGGTTTCTCAGAAGTCCTGTACTTTCAAAGAGCTGGGAAACCTATACCCCATGCTGCGTGGTTAGTTTTAGTCTCCATGCTGGACAGAACATTTCATGACTATAGGATTTTCTGACTCAAACATTTAGACTTTGACCACCTTCACCCGTTTCTACCACCCCATCCCCGAATCTGGCACCTACCAATCTGCTCTCAGTATCTATGCGTTCAGTATTTTTTTAGTCCATGTGGAATGTACATGAGAGCATCTGGTATTGGTCTTTCTGTGTCTGAGTTACTTGGCATAAGGCCCCCAAGGTCTGTGTTTCCATGTCTAGTTCTTGTAAATAATGCTGCAGTGAACGTGGGAGTGTATCTGTCTTTTTGAGGCAGCATTTTTGTGTTCTTCAAATCAATACTCAATAGAGCCATTACTGGGTCATGGGGTAGTTTATTTATTTTTTCAGGAACCTCGATACTGTTTGTCACAGTGGCTGCACCAATTTCCTTTCCCACCAACAGTGCACAGTGTCTCCTCGTCTGCACACCCTTGACCCCACCTGGTGTCTGTCTCTGGGACAATTGCTGTTCCAACAGTTGTGAGAGGATACCGATTGTGGGTTTGACTGATGTTTCCCTGACGATGCTTAGTTATGTCAAACAACTTTTTCTGTCTGTTGGCACCTGTGTGCCATCTTTGGAAAGTATCTATTCACATATTCCTCCCATTTTTTTATATAGTTTTTTTTGTTTTGATTTGTATGAGTGTTGTGTGTATTTTGTATATTAGCCTCTTCTCACACATATTATTCGCAGATATTTTTTCTTATTGGGTCAGTGGCCTTTTAAGTTTTTGCTGGTTTCTTTTGCCCTGTGGAAGATTTCAGTTTGATGTTGTTCCACTTGTTTATTTTTGCTTTTGTTGCCTTTGCATTTGGTGTCCGATCTGAAGACTCTTTGCCAAAACCAATGTCGAGAGACTTAGTACCTGTGTCTTCTTGGAGGTTTATGGATTCGGGTCTTATGTTCAAATCATTCATCCATTAAAAATTTTGTGTGTGGTGTAAGAAAGTGGCCCAGTTATATTCTTCTGCATTTAGTGTCCAGTTTGCCTGTTACTGCTCACTGAAGACACAGTCCTTCCCTCATGGTATATCTTCTGCTGCTGTGTCGTAAGTTAGGATCATCTACGTGTGGGTAAGTTTCTGAGCTTTCTGTTCTGTTCCACTGACCTGGTGTCTGTGTTTATGCCAGTACCATCCTGTTTTGATGACAACAGCTTTGTAATCTACCTTGAAATCTAGGAGTGTGTTGACTGCACCTCTTTCTCCAGGTTGCTTTGGAAATATGGGGTCTTTTGTGATTCCATACAACTTTGAGGACTGTTTTCTATTTCCTCGAATAATGCCACTGGAATTCAGATAGGCATTTAATCACATCTTTCGAATGCTTTGGGTATGATGGACATGTTCACATAATTAACTCTTCCAGTTAAAGAGCATGGCGTATGCTTCCATTTGTTTGTGTTGCCTTCCAAATCTTTGACCCATACATTCTGCCCCCCTCGACACACATGTTTTTCATTTCTTTTCTGCCATGTGTTGAGTGTACTATGTCTTTCTCATTCTTGGTTACTTTTATTTCTAGATGTTTTTATGCAATTTTAAATGGCGTTGCTTTTTTAATTTCTCTGTGCGAAAGTGTGTTGTCAGTATACAGAAATGCAAGAAGTTGGGTCATCTGGGTTGCTCCATAAGTGAAGCGTCTACCTTTAGCTCAGGTCATGATCCCAGAGTTCTGGGATTGAGCCCCGTGTTGGGCTGCCCGCTTAGCAAGGGTCTGCTTTTCCCTCTTTCTGGCACTCCCCCTGCTCGTGTTTTTTCTCTTCCTGTCAAATAAATAAATAAAATCTGAAAAAAATAAAGACAAGAGGTCTCTGTATATAGACTTTATATCCTGCAGCTTTCTTGAATTTTTTTATTCTAACAGTTTTTTTTGTGTGTGTGTGTGGAATCTTTCGGGATTTCATGTTATTTGGAAATTGTGACAGTTTTCCTGTATGGATTTCATATCTTTCTCTTTTTAAAAAATTGTTATTCACCCTACAGTACTTCATTTGTTTTTGATGTAGTGCTCCATGATTCATTGTTTGCATAAACACCTAGTGCTCATTATGACACGTGCCCTCCTTTTTTTTAAAAGAATTTATTTATTTATTCAACAGAGATAGACACAGCCAGCGAGAGAGGGAACACAAGTAGGGGGAGTGGGAGAGGAAGAAGCAGGCTCACAGCAGAGGAACCTATTGTGGGGCTCAATCCCATAATGCAGGGATCACACCCTGAGCAGAAGGCAGACGCTTAACTGCTGTGCTACCCAGGCGCCCCAACACGTGCCCTCCTTAAAACCCATCACCAGGATAACCCATTCCCCTTCCCCTCCCTTTCTGCAACCTTCAGTTTGTTTCCCAGTGTCAGTAGTCTCTCATGGTTCATCTCCCCCTCTCATTCCCCACCTTCACATTTCCCTTCCTTCTTCTAATGTCCTCCATGCTATTCCTTCCATTCCACATAGGAGTGAAACCATATGATAATTGTCTTTCTCTGCTTGACTTAATTTCACTTAGCATAATCCCCTCCTGGTCCATCCACGTTGGTGCAAATGGTGGGTATTCATCCTTTCTGATGACTGAGTAATAGTCCATTGTATAGATGAACCACATCTTCTTTGTCCATTCATCTGCTGAAGGACATCTTGGCTCCTTCCACAGTTTGTATATTATGGACATTGCTGCTATGAACATTGGGATACAGGTGCCCTTCTTTTCATTACTCTGTGTCTATGGGGTAAATACCCAGTAGTGCAATTGGTGGGTCATAGGATAGCTCTGTGTTTAAAGTCTTGAGGATCCTCCATATTGTTTTTCAAAAGTGGCTGTACCAGCTTGAATTCTCATGAGTGGTGTAAGAGGGCTCCGCTTTCTCCACATCCTCTCTGACATTTTTTAATTTCCTGTGTTGTTAATTTTTTTTCAAGATTTTATTGATTTATTCCACAGAGATAGAGACAGCCAGTGAGAGAGGGAACACAAGCAGGGGGAGTGGGAGAGGAAGAAGCAGGCTCATAACGGAGGACACTGATGTGGGGCTCGATCCTATAATGCCAGGATCATGCCCTGAGCCGAAGGCAGATGCTTAACCACTGTGCCACCCAGGTGCCCCCTGTCTTTTTAATTTTAACCATTCTAACTGGTGTAAGGTGGTATCTCATTGTCGTTTTGATTTGTATTTGCCTGATGGCAAGTGATGTGAAGCATTTCTTCATGTGTCTGTTGGCCATTTGTATGTCTTCTCTGGAGAAGTATCTCTTTGTGTCTTCTGCCCATTATTTGGGTGTCTAGTTTGAGGAGTTCTTTATAGATATTGGATACCAGCCCTTTATCTGTAATATCATTTGCAGATATCTTCTTCGATTCCATAGGTTGCCTTCTTGTTTTGTTGATCTTTTACTTTGCCGAGCAGAAGCTTTTTATCCTGATGAAGTGCCAATAGTTCATTTTTGCTTTTATTTCCTTTGACTTTAGAGACGTGGCTTGCAAGAAGTTGATGTGTCCAAGGTTGAAGAGTTGTTTTGATTTTGATATGAGACAGGAATCCATTATCTTTCTTTCCTGATTGTATTCGAGTCCTCTGTCTTTCTTGGTGAGTCTAGCTAAGTTTGTCAGTTTTGTTTATCTTTCCAAAAAAGGCAGGTCTCATTTTCATTGGTTCTTTTCTTTTTTAGTCTTTTTAGTCTCCGTTGGATTTATTTATGCATTCCATTGTGTTATTTCCTTATTTCTACTAATTTGGGACTTTGTTTTTTTGTTTTATTTTCTACTTCTTTACCAAATAAATCAGGGTGTTTATTGGAGAGCATTCTCATGGATTGATGAAGACTTGAATTTCTATGAATGTCCCCCATAAAGCTACTTTTGCTGCATCCCATAAGTTTTTGTAAGTTGTCTTTTTCATCAGTGTCAAGGTACTTCTAAATTTTTTTTGATTTCTTCTTTGACTGTTGGTTGTTCAGTAGCATGTTGTTAAATCTCCACATATTTTTTTAAGATTATTTATGTATCTGACAGAGAGTGAGACAGCGAGAGATGAACGCAAGCATGGGGGTGGGAGAGGGAGAAGCGTGCTTCCCACTGAGCAATGAGCCTGATTCGTGGCTAGATCCCAGGATCTTGGGATCACGACCTGAGCTGAAAGCAGATCCTTAACGACTGAGCCACCCAGGCCCCAAAAATCTCCACCAATTTTTGACTGTCCCATTTTTTTCTTGAGACTGATTTCTAGTTTCATATCATTGTGGATGGACAAGATTTGAAGCAGAAGGTGAAGAGAGCATTGAGATGAAAGGTTTGTTTCCTGGAGGGTTTTCTGAGGGTACACCATTATTTCAGTGGGGATGGAGGAAGGTTTTGTGAGTCGGGGGGTGGGGTTAACCCTTGTTAGAATTACTGACTACTACCATGCAGGCTGTGTGCTACTGTTCACACCATAGTCCTGATGGACTTGTACTTCATTAGAAATATTTTCTAGGAAGTGTAGGCATAGCCTTCACTTAAAGAAAGGTGCCATGTGGGTTCATGGCATGACCCCAGGTCAGCAACCAGGATGTATGGTATTGTGGGGGATCAGAACCAGGCTTTCTGTGGGAAGTGACGGAAATAGGGTATGGTGAGCTCCATGGCCATAGGTGAGGTCCCGAGTGACCCCCTGTGTGTTGGGTTCTGTGTATCTGTCTCATCAGGTGCTGTGGAATTCAGGGACACCCCCCGTCTGTGGATTTGTGTGGAGAAAGGTAGACATCAGTGTCTGGCCAGGCACGAGGGTCGCACTGGACCACCACCAGAGGTGCAGTGTGCGGGGGAGCCACTGCTTAGTTTCCACGAAAGCTGACCAGGGTCTGTGACCGTGATTCCTAGCAGCTGCAAGGGGAGAGGAGGCCGGGGTTGGTGCTCACTTCCTAGACTTGTGGTCAGGACTAGTCTGGAGCCCACTGAAGTCAGCCACACCTGGCACAGAAGGCACCCAGTGAGTGTTGCTGTGGGCACTGCTCCCATGGTACTTTCGGGCCGGCTCCATGCTGCCACCTCCTGCTTTTCATCATCATCTTCAAGGTCATGTGCCTCTGCTCTTGCCCCATGGCCTCCGGGGTATTGTCCGTCCTCCATCTGGCCCTCGTCCCTGGTGCCCTGTGCAGTCCGATGCCAGGGTAGCCTTCTTGAGACAAACATCTGGCCCTGATGGAACACTTCCATGGATCTCATATATTGCGAGGATGATGCTCTGCACTGAAAGGGGGCTGCAGGTCCCCAATCAGGAGAGCCATGTCTCCCTTTTCAGCATGGCCTGCCCGCCCCTCAGTCTTCTTCAGGGAAGCTCTCCCCACTTCCTGAGATGACAGCTCTGAACTTAAAAATGAATGTTATTTTACATATCTCTATGCCTTAGTTCATTCATGGCATGTCTTTCAACCCCATTAGTGGGGGTTTTTTTAGCAGTTCTGAAGGGCTGTCTGCTCAAGGAGGGGATGACCTGGGTGGGGAAGCTTTCCCTCTCATCTCCCTCAGCATGGCTCTGAGCCCTGGGACCAGCTGTCCCACTGAGGATTGAGGGACCCGAGCCAGCCCATCCTGAGCCCAGGCTGTGTCAGCTGTGTAGACGGATGCGTGTCGGAGTGGTGGGCAATGGCATGGGCCAGGGGCAGGCAGTGTCTCCCTCTCATTCCTTCCCTCCCTTCCTCCCAGAGGTAGCTCAGAGCAGCCTTCAACCCCGGCATCTCCAGATCCCTTGACCTATGCCTCCTGTGTTCAGCTGGTGACCTTGGAGTTTTGCATGGATTCTACCTCCCGTACCCTCTCCCATAGCAGTTCCTGTATCAGGGGAGGGGTCGGACTCTTGTCTGCTTTTGGTCTTCCTGCCCCGCACCAAGCCCACCCACCTTTGCATCTTCCATGTATGTGCTTGGAAGCAAGCCCATCCACAGGGAACCTATTAGCCAAATGGATCCAGGCAATGAACATTGAAGTAGAGATCCAGGATCCATAATATACTTGCTCTGAAACCTGTCCCAAAGTCTGTGACTCACACTGAAACAGAAACAATAATAGCTTTCTGGACTGTGAAGTGACATGTGTCTCTACTTCCAATCTTGAATGCATAGGTGCTGAGCCTGGACAGAAAAGGACCATGGCTCCCGTGGGCTGGGAGCCACAGTAAGAACTCAGTGAAATCTGAATTCGAGGCATAGAGTGAATAATTATTGTAGAGTGAATCCTCCCAAGTAGGGCTTATGCACATTGCACAGGAAAAGCTTTTTCAAAGAGGTTCCTGAAAGAAAATTCTTTTTTAAAAATTTATTTTAATTCCAGTAGAGCTAACATACAGTGTTACATTCGTTTCAGGTTTACAATAGAGTGATTCAGTAATTCTATATATTACTCAGTGGTCATCAAGAAAAGCATCCTATTTATCCCCTTCATCTATTTCACTCATCCCTCTATCCACCTCCTCTCTGGTAACCATCCCTTTGTTCTCTATTGTTAAGAGTTTGTATTTTGGTGTGTCTCCTTTTTCTCTTTTAGTTATTTATTTTTGTTTGTTTTTTAAATTCCCCATTAGAGTGACATCGTATGGGATTTGTCTTTCTCTGACTGACTGATTTTAGTTAGGATAATACTCTCTAGCTCCATCCATGTGTCTGCAAATGGCAAGGTTTCATTCTTTTTCAAGCCGAGTAATACTCCATTGTGTGTGTGTGTGTCTGTGTGTGTGTGTGTGTGTGTGTGTGTGTGTGAATACACACATCTATCATCTCAATTGTCAATTTTTCTACAGACACTTGGGTTGCTTCCATATTGTGATATTGTAAATAATGGTGCAAGAAACATAGAGGTGCACGTATCCTTTTTACTTACTGTTTTCCTATTCTTTGGGTAAATACGAGTAGTGTGATTGTTGGATCGCAGGGTAGTTCTATATTTAATTGTTTGAGGAAACTTCATACTGTTTTCCACGGTGGCCACCACAGTTTGCATTCCCACCCACAGTTCGCGAGGATTCCCCTTTATCCACATCCTCCCAACACCTGCTCTTTGTTGTGCTTTTGATGTTAGCCGTTCTGACTGGTTTGAGGTATTACCTCATTGTCCTTTGGATTTACATTTTCCTGATGATGGGTGATGGTGAACATCTTTTCACGGGACTCTTGGCCATTTGTATTTCTTCTTTGGAGAAATGTCTGTCCATGTCTTCTGCCTATTTTTTAACTGGATAATTTGTTTTTTTGGAGTCGAGTAGTATCAGTTGTATATGTTTTGGACACTATCCCTTTATTGCATATGATCTTTGCAAATATCTTCTCCCTTTGAGTAGTTTGTCTTATTATTTTTACGTTTTCATTGTTCTTCTGCCATGTGGAAACTTTTTATTTTGCTGTATTCCCAATAGTTTATTTTTTCTTTCATTTCCTTTGCCTCAGGACACAGTCTAGAAAAACGTTGGTATGGTCCATGTGAAGAAGTTACTGTCTTCCCTCCTGTAGGATTTTTATGGATTCAGGTCTCATATTGAGGTCTTGAAACTGTTTTGCGTTTGTCTTTATTGTGTAAGAAAACAGTCTAATTTCATTCTTTTGTGCGTAGCTGTCTAGTTTTCCCAACACCATTTGTTGTAGAGACTGTTCTTTTCCCTTTTGATATCGTTGCTTGCTTTGTGGAAGATTCATGGCCCACATAATTGTGGGTTTCTGTCTGAACTTGTATCCTGTTCCTTTGGTCGCTGTATCTATTTTTGTGCCGTACTGTCTTGTTAGGATGACTGCAGCTTTGTAGTATAACCTGAAATCTGAAATTGTGAGTCCTCCAGCTTTGTTTTTCTTTTCCACATTGCACTGGCTGTTTGGAATCTTTAGTGGTTCCATACAATGTTTAGGATTGTTTATTCGAGGTCTTTTGTTCTTTAATTTAAATTCAGTTAGCCAACTTACAGTACATCATTAGTTTCAGATGTAGTCTTCAATAAATTTTCAGTCATGTGTAACACCCAGTACTCATTGTATCGTGTGACCTCCTTAATGCTACTCACCCAGTTACCCCCCCCCCAAATTCTCCTCCAACAATCATCAGTTTCTTGCGATAGTTAAGAGTCCATCATGGGTTTTCTCCCTCTCTGATGACTTCCCATTCTATTTTCCCTTCTTTCCCCTATGGTCTTCTTCCTTGTTTCTGATATTCCACATAAGAGTGAAAGCATATGATCATTGTCTTTCTTTCATTGACTTATTCCACTCAGCATAATACCCACCAGCTCCACCCAGGTCGGTGTGATGGTAAGTACTCATCCTTTCTGATGGCTGAGTAATATTCCATTATATATATGATCCACATCTTCTTTATCCATTCATCTATCCATGGTCATCTACACTCCTTCCGCAGTGTGTCTATTATGGATATTGCTGCTATGAACACTGTGGTGCATGTGTCCCGTCTTCACTACCTCTGTCTCTTTGGGGTAAATACCCAGTAGTGCAATTGCTGGGACATAGGGTAGCTTTATTTATAACTTCTTGAGGAAACTCCGTACCATTTTCGAGAGTGGCTGTGCCGGCCTGCATTCGTACAGGGCTGTAAGAGGGTTCCCGTTTCTCCACATCCTCTCCAACATGTATAGTTTCATGTCTTCTTATTTTTAGATATTCGGCCTCGCGTAATATGGCATCTATAGGGGTTTAGATTTGCATTTCCCTGAAGCCAAGTGATATGAAGCATTTATGCATGTATCTTTTGGTCACCAGTACGTCATCATCAGTGAAATGACTTCCCATTTTAATCCATCTCAAGACCTAAAGCTGGGTAA
>NW_026623019.1:34598413-34613413 GCF_023065955.2 Ursus arctos
GCACCACGGAGGGCCAGGCGCAACGCGCTCAGCACGCCCAGGCGGTGAGCAGCGCGGCGTCGGGACGGCCCTCCCCATGGCAGGGAGAGCCGCTCACCACACGAAGCCAAGAAAGGCAAGCGAGAGTGTCCGCTGCGTCAGAGGACCCCGGTCCCACGGACACCAGGAGGCCGAACGTGGGAGGGCGGGGTCGGGCCGGAGTCCACACCCCCCCCCGCGCCCTCCCCGCACCGCCACAGCAGGCGGAGGAGGAGGAGGAGCGCGAAGGGCCCGCGGGCAGAACGAGAAGAGCGGTCCCATTCGCCATGAATGTCCGTCCCTCGTCTGACGCGGCTTAGGCCCGGCCCGGGAGAGCACGAGATCACCACATCGATCGGCAGAATGTGCCCAGGGAGGTCCCGAGGGGGGGAAAGCCCGGCGAGGACAGCAACCAGAGGGACCTGCTTTCAGCCTCGCCAGCACCCCTCGACCCCAGGGCGAGAGCAGCCGGACAACCCAAGGAAGGAGGACGCCTGACACGTGGCACGGAGCCTTGCGGGACAAGGGTTGTCACGACCGCAGCCAGGTGCCCGCAGTGGGGAGCGCACGGGGTAAAGCACCCACGCCGCCTGCCCACACCGCCCTCGGGTGCTGGAGACCGGAGGCGGCACCACGGCCTGGACCATCTGGAGGCACCCGAGCCGGCGCACAGGCCCACGCGGACGGCTCAAGTAAGCGAGGGCACAGCCGGGCTTGGCACCATGGTCAAGCCCAGAGGTCCCCCCCGCCCCGCACACGCCCAGAGGTCCCCATCTCTAAGGCGACAGTCGCCAAAGCACAGCGTGTCAGCACCTACCTGGCAACAAAAAGTGCTCATTTCAGGTGACAAAATCACCACGCCGACTGCCGGGGCCTAGACACAAGTCACCGGGACCTCCTGGGACCGTAGCCAGGCCACCGGCCCCAAGCACCGTTCCATCAGCCCCGGCCCCTGGAGCCCCCAGGGCCATCTGGTCGACCCCGGGAGCGTGGCGGCAGCCGGGACCGACGGGGGACTCGCGGGAGGTGGAGCGGGCCGGGTAGGCCCTCCCCCAGTCCGCCTGTCGTCCCCACGTCAGGACTTAGAAAAATCACCAAAGTCCTGCGGAGGCACCTGTGGACGCCCTGCTCCCCGGCCCTCAGGACGGCCCCACGCCTGTCCCATGCCGGCCCCATGCCGGTCCCCGACTCCCAGTTGGGACTGGGGGGGGGAGGGGGCGATACCACGGAGGCGTCCCCGACGGCCGGACCGCAATGGGAATCGCGGCCGGGCCCCTGGGGCGCCATATCCGTGCCTCCCCTCGCGACCCGATCCGGTCCGGTCCGTTCCGGTCCCCTCCGGTCCCCACCTCCGCAGCGGGCCTCGGAAAGCTTGGTAAGAAAATCGGGTCAGACGACCGGAACCCCACGCGTGCCCCGTGGCCGGGCCCGTCACGCCATCCACGGGCTTCCTCTCAAGGCTCGAGCGCGACACGGGAGAAAACCGCGCGACACGGAAGGCCCGACGACCGACCGGAGCCACCGGCCGGATGGCGTCCGGGCGCCGGACACACCCGCTCCCATTCCCCCACGGGCCGAGGAGGGGACACCGGTGGGTGCTGGTCGACCCGTCCAGGCGACCCCCACACCCTTCTCAGGGAGCGAGGCGGTGGCGGCGTCACACCCTCACAAGCCTGGAGGTTCAATCTCCCGCGAGCCGATCGCGCGCCGACACCCCAGAGAGAGCGGGACAATCACGCTAGTGTCACCGGCTTCCTGGAACTCCGGCTTGGGGACCGCAGCCAAATGCCATCCCTTACGGACATCGGCGACGCTCTGGCAGGGTGACGCTATATAAAAGCGGCCGCCAGGTGGCGCCCGACAACCGGCGCAAAGGACACCGAGACAGATCCAGATCGCGGGCCCGTGAAGGCGCACAGCCGGCCGCCCGGCCACCCGATCTTGTCCCGGCCCCACCTCGGAGGGGCGGGCAGAGGGTGTGGGGCGCGCGGACCCGGGGCGTCGGCCTCGGGAGCCCCCGACCAGCGCGGCACGGCTGCAGCACCCCAGGGCAGACCGGGAAAACGTGTCTGGGCCGCTCCAGCCGGAAAGGGAGCCGGCTGGCCACGGGACACGCGCGTACGCATGCGCTCACGCCCACGCACGCACGCCCACGCACGCACGCACGACCCCGCCGGAAGCGGACGTGGGCGGAAAATTCCCCAAAGGGGCGCGCGTGGGTGGCTCAGTCGCTAAGCGTCTGCCTTCAGCTCGGGTCACGATCCCAGGGTCCTGGTTTCCAGCTCCCCGTCGGGCTCCCTGCTCACCGGGAAGCCTACTTCTCCCTCTCCCGCTCCCCCTGCTTGTGTTCCCTCTCTCGCTGTCTGTCTGTCTGCCTGTCTGCCTGTCTGCCTGCCTGTCTGTCTGTCTGTCTCTCTCTCTCTCTCTCTCTCTCTCTCTCTCTGTGAAATAAATAAATAAAATCTTAAAAAAATAAAATAAAATTCCCCGCAGACACCGGCAGGCCCCAGAGGCCCGGCCGGCATTACGCGGGCTTCCCACAGCGGCACACGGGCGGTGCCCTGGGCCTCTGGGAGGACTTAAGACAAATTTCGGGGGGCAGGCAGGGAACGGAAAACAGAGACCGTGTGAGTACTCCTAGAACAACAACGGTTGAACCATTTTTCTTCTATCATTTCAAGGGGAGGAAGTCTCTCTCAAGCATACGAAGAAAGCTCAGGAGGGCAGAAAGGGGGTGATTGACACACGCCCCCAGAAAGGTGCACACTGAATCCCTCTCTGCGTGTACCACGATGACATCCAAGGACAACAAACAGGCATGGGGGAACATCCGTGCAAAGGCAGGTGTGGCGATAAGAATATCGGTTTCCCCCGAAACCGCCTGGGTGGCTCAGTCGTTGAGCGTCTGCCTTCGGCTCAGGGCATGATCCGGGCGTTCTGGGATTGAGCCCCGCATCAGGCTCCTCCGATGGCAGCCTGCTTCTTCCTCTCCCACTCCCCCTGCTTGTGTTCCCTCCCTCTCTCACTGGCTGTCTCTCTCTCTCTGTCAAATAAATAAATCAACCAGTATTTAAATATATATATATATATAATATTATATATTAATATATTTATATTTAACGTTTTTATTAAATACATTTAATATGTTTAAATATATATTTATTTTATTGTATATTTATTATATTTTTATTTATATAATATATAAATAAATAATATATTTATTATATATAAATATATATTATATATTTATTAAATATATTTAATATATTTAATATTATATATATATTATACACACACACACACACACACACACACACACACACATATATCTCGGTTTCAGCATCTGTGACCATAACCCGGAAACACACGGTGGGGGGGGGCGGGGGGGGGAGGAGGAGGCGCGGAATGGGGAGGAAGGGAGTTAAAATAGCCATTCACTAAACAAATCCAGCTCCGGGACATCCGCGCATTCCAACACTAGGACACGGGGGGGGGGGGGGGGGGGGCGGGGGGGGGGTAAGAGAGGAAGGGAGGGTGGGTGGTGCTTGAGAAGAGGTAAATAATTGATGATGAAATGTTCCATGATATTAAGGAGAAAAGAAAAACCAGGCGTAGCACTTCCTCTGGCGTGTAAAGGAAAAAAAGTTTTTTGTTTTTTTTTTTTTCTTCCTTTTTTCGTCTTTCAAGTACACGTATTTCAGGGCACCTGACTGGCTCTGTCGGAGGAGGACCGGGTGACTCTTGATCCGCAGGGGTCGTGAGTTCCAGCACCACGCTGGATGGGCATAGAGATTACTTAAAATTAGAAAGCTTTAAAAAACAAACACACAAACCACAGACGCGGAGCAGCATTAAGCATCCAAGACATACACCTGTCTTGGGGCGCCTGGGTGGTGCAGTCGGTTGGTTGGGCAGCTGCCTTTGGCTCGGGTCATAGCCCCAAGGTCCTGGAACAGAGCCCCCCATCACGCTCCCTGCTCAGTGGGGAGTCTGCTTCTCTCCCTCCCTCTGCCGATCCCCCTGCTTGTGCTCTCTCACTCACGCCCTCTTTCTCAAATAAATAAAAATCTTTATTATGGAAAGAAAAAAAAAAGATAAACACCTGTAAACAGGAAGTAGTCAGAGGAAAACATCCACAGTAGCAGAGGATGCGACATTAGAGGGCAGCAGAGCAGCATCCTAGCCAGGTGCTATGGCGCTTTACTGCTTTCTGTGCCCCGTAGGGACCTTTAAAAAAACCTCACCCTCCTATCCAGGGAGGAGAGGGCAGAAGCAACCTCCAGCAAGACTTCCTTTGATTAAAGGGAACTCTTATTACATTCACCTTCACCATTTGAACATGGGCTTTTAATGGTTTCCTTTCCAAGCCTTTCTCTTTGCCTTCTTCTTACCTGTGTGAATCCCTGATCCCACAGTCACAACATCCCCCCCCCCCCCGCCACCACCAGAACACACACACACACACACACACACACACACACACACACGGATGAAAACTGTTCTCTGTACACCATACATCCTGAGCACTGCGAAAGTAAATGAGGAAACGCGGACAAGAGAGAAATCAAGCAAATACCGTAACTCTGAAGGCTGGACATCTACTGAGTTGAGAGAACTGACCAAACATCAGAAACTTGAAATGAAGGTTTTCCTTTAAAGTTGATTCTTCCTTAGTGGGCTAAACTACCTACGTTCTTTACCGGTATTTCCTCAACTCAAGAGTGCGGCGATCCAAAGGCGGTTTCGCGGTAAAAAGTTTGTGGGTGCCGTCTTGACATTTGCTTTGCACGTACACATATTTCAGGGCACCAGGCTGGCTCGGTCAGTCGGAGGACCACGCGACTGCGACTCTTGATCTGCAGGGGTTGTGAGTTCCAGCACCACACTGGATGGGTGTGGAGATTACATAAACAAGCGGATGGGCAAAAGGAATTAAAATCGCTACGGTGATTTCAAACAAAACAAGTGAAAACAAAACAAAACTCGGAAATAAAGTCGCCCCTGGCTTAATGCTTATTTCTAGACGCGACGACAGAGACCTGTGAGGTTGCCAGACAAAGAGCTATCACGGAACAGATACCCAAACAGATACGCCCAAGCCCAACAGAGGTTTGACAAATGCTCAAAGGCCACTCGAAGGAGGAAAGATGGCCCACCTCCCCGTGACATCAGAGGACGGTAATCAGACATCCACAGACCAAGCACGCAGGCAGGCAGGCAGACAAAGGAACAAGAAAGCTGGGGTGCCCGGGTGGCTCAGTCGGTTAAGCGTCTGCCTTCGGCTCAGGTCATGATCGAAGGGTCCTGGGATCAAGCCCCCCCATCGGGGGCTCCCTGCTCACCAGGGAGTCTGCTTCTCTCTCTCTCTCTCTCTCTCTCTCTCTCTCTCTCTCTCTCTCACACACACACACACACACACACACCCTCCTCCCCGCTTGTCCCCCCCCGCCAAAAAATTGTTTAAATTAAAGAAAGAAGGAAAGCAAGCAAGCAAGCTTTGACCTAAACAGCCACACTTCACCCCTCACACAAATGTGAACTCAAAATGGATCACACACTGCCATGGGAAACATAAAACTGGAACACACCGGGGGGGGGGGGGAGCTCTAAGAGAAAAATTGAGGAACTAGGGCCAGGCAAAGAGAGTTTAAGACTTGACACCAGAGGCATGATCCATGAAAAAGACACGGAGAGGTGGGAAGTCATCAAAATTAAAAACCTAGGCTCTGTGAAACACCCTCTCAAGAGGGCCAAGTGACAAAGGACACGCAGAGGCCTGGGGGATTGGGGGGGGGGGGGGCTTGTGGCTCAGAGAGAAACAAAATGAGGAAACGCTCCCAGAGGTTGGATCAGGGTCACCAGGTGAACAGCGGTACAATCCGTTCAGATAGGAGGTCTGGCGCACGGCCAAGGCAAGGAAGAAGACCAAGATTTTAGGGTTAGGTCCCCTTGAATAGGTCGTGTCCACGAGGCTACCGAGTCAGAAAATCAGCTAGGCAGTTTTATCTCTAATTCCGAATGGACATGAAGTCTGGGGTTTATAAGCAGAAAGTCCATAAGCGATCACCCAGAGGCGATTAAACACAGAGAAACACCGTAGCAACAATAGACTCTGTAGGGCCCAGGGTCGAACTAGGGCCAGCGGGGTGGGGGTGGGGGTGGGGGTGGGGTGGGGGTGGGGGGGACACTTCACATTTTAACACCCAGCCTAAGGAGCCCATGCTGAAGAACACTGCCGCTGCAGAGGAGGACCGTCAGGAACGGTAGGAACGACAGGAGCAAGACACCGCCAGCTGTCAGGAACTACAGAGGGGATGAGAGATTCCCGAGGAACAAGGACCAATGAGCCACTTACCCAGACTGCCCTCAAGGAAACCAGAACATGTCACCCCTGAAAGGTGCCTCATCGGTACATGGCTTACTTTGAATTCAACTCACTGGAGACACAGCAGCTGCAGGAAGGATATTCCGACCCTTCTTTTCTTCGTGAGAGCAAGAGGTCGAACTCCCGTGTGAAAGGTACCTGCCCTGGAACCAGGAAGAAGACAGACATTCTTCATCACCAGAGACAAGGGGAGGGGACCGGGAGAATTAGGGTCTGAACAATCCACGTCAATAAACCCTCTTCGACCACCCCCTGTCTTCCCGGGGACGTCTCTCACCGCGGCCTACCGACCTGCCTGCCCCTTGCCCGAACCCCTTTGTCTTCTCCATTCTTCACAAGTTGGCTGATGCCTTGTCTTTACTCTCCTGCCCCGTCCATGTAAACACCCACTAACCGTCGTATGCCCTTCTCCCGTGAATCTCTTGTGTCGGTCGCCATCCTAGGCCCAGCCCGAGACCCCCAAGAGGGTAGAGGAGACTCTCTCCTTCCCCGCCCCTCCCCCCCCCCCACCGCGGGGCCTAGACTGTCCAACTGGAATGTCGGTGTCGGACTTGATGAGGAGAGCGAAGGCAAGAGAAATGAAGCGACAATGAGGTCTCCTTACAACTTGCAGCCCGCCGATAAATCCCTGAGACATACAGGGTGTAACAGCCCTACAACTCTCTCAAGGATTTTTTTTTTTTTTTTAACGTTTTACCGATGAGGATTTGCTGTAGTCAGTGTCACTTCACTCTCATAACCACAGACGCCCAGAATATGCTAACACCCCTCTATCAACCTGTGGCCCACTGACACACATCTAAAGGGCCTCATGACTCCCGCTTTGCTAAAACAGTAGGGACCGACCTTACCTTGACAAGAGCTAGCCCTGCAAGGTCTCGGAGACCTTGCTCTCAGTATACACAAATTCCTTAGAGACTTACCTTAGCCCTAACCCCCACTCACTAGAAACTGTATCACCAGTTAACGCCTCACAGTCCCAGTGCGGCTCTTTCCGCCCACAGATCCCGTCCCCATGCTATAATAAAAGCACCTGGTTGCACCAGAAACATCTCAAGAATTCTTTCTTGACCGCGTGCTTGGCAGCTCCACATCAGGTCTGCTTGTCTGTCTGTTCTTGTGTTTGTCCCTTCATGCGTGTGTGTGTGTGTGTGTGTGTGTGTGTGTGTACACGTGTGTACGTATCTGTCCGTCTGTCTAGTGGGGCTTTATTTATTTCTTTAGAGCGATTTGGGGTTCACTGCAAAACTGACTGGCGAATACGGACGGTACCCATATGCCACCTGCTCTGCCATCGCTCACTGCTCCCCGCCCCACCACCCAACATGCAGAGGCGCAGGTGTGCTCCCTCAGAGCTTCCCACTCCCCCATCTGTGCCAGAGCCGGTGTGTTGATTACAATGGATGAATCTACACTGAGGCATCATCATCACCCATTCAGAGTCCAGAGTTTACGCTAGGGTTCACTCTTGGTGTTGTCCATTCTATGGGTTTTGACAAAGGTATCTTACCATCATAGTAGCACACTCAGTAGTTCCACTGCCTTAAAAATCCTCTGTGTTCTGCCTGTTCATCACCCCCCCCCCACACCCCCAACCCCGCCAAAACCCCTGGCAGCCTACAGATCTTTTTTTTTTTTTCTTCCCTCCCTCCCTCCCTTCATCTTTCTTATTACTAGTGTGGATATCATTCGTTTATTATAAAAAAGAGACACGGAAATTATTTACGTAATGCAGGACTGCACAACTTCAGTGGACTGGGTAGTTTCACATGACGCCGTTTCAATAATGATTTATTTCAGGCTACATCTTTTCTGAGAATGTCACAATCCATGTCACCTACAACTACTTCGATGCCTCCATACTCTGGGAGAAGAAATTTCTCGCCAACTTGCATGCCAACTGGTTGAGTCTCTCCACCCTTTTCCTTTAGAGCCTCATCCAATAGCTACTCCTGTTGCTTGCAGTCCTTGTCCTGGAGATTTTTATGGGAGCACAATGCCTCCTTTGGTTACAATGTTGGCTGCACTCCTTTGACCTAAAACCTGGTCAAAGAGGGGGAGAAACCCTCTCTAAACGCCTGTCCGGCCATGACGCTGTCCGCTGCAGTTTGTACTCTGCTCTCCAGCCTACTGATTTCAGTTCTGTCTCCTCCACAATGTCACATTTAGTGGGAACCGTGAGTTATGTTCACCATCTCAGATTGGCTTCTCTCAGTCAGGAATACACATGTACGGTTCCCCCACCTGGCTCCCCACAGCTACCCATAGTTCCATAGCTCGCTCATTTCTTTCCAACGCCCCCGAAAAACATTCCATGGCCTGGATGTACCCCAGTCTACATATCCATTGACCTCCTGAGGGACTTCTTGGTTGCCTCCAAGGTCAGGCAGTTATGAATGAAGCTACCGTGAACGTCTGTGTGCAGGTTTCTGTGCAGACGTCAGTTTTCAACTCATTTGGGCCGTTGATAAATACCAAGGAGTGGGATTGCTGGGTCGTACGGTAAGAGTGTGTTTAGCTTGGAAAGGCATCGCCCATATTTGTGGCATTTTTTGGATGATAGCTGAGAGCAGGGCAGCACACTGAAGGAACAAGGTCATGAAGGAGGTAGAATTCAAAGATGCTGGAAAGGAAGATGTCACCAAGGCACGACCTTTACCTCCATCCTCGTAGGGTTTGTGGCTGACCCTGAGGATGACATTGACATGAGACAGATGACCAGGAAAAGGAGCATACAAATTTGTTTCCTACAAGTGTCACATGACAAAAGCCCTCCTGAGGAAACGAAGATCCTGAGAAGGAGCAAACCCTAAATGCTTGTATATTGGGTTGAACAAGGAGAGGCGATTGTGGGAGGGTAACTCAACAATGTGGCGAGGCTATAGGAACGTTAAGGATGTAAAACAAAACAAAACAAACAAAAAAGCAAGATCTGTTTGTCCAGAATTCTCATTCTCATTCTGAACTTCCTGTCCTTGAAGATCAGAATGTTACTCACGGGGCACCTGGGTGGCTCAGTCTGTTAAGGTTAAGTGGCTGCCTTCAGCTGAAGTCAGATCTCTCAATCCCGGCATCCTGGGATTGAGCCCTGCCTTGGCCTCTTTGCTCAGCGGGGAGTCTGCCTCTCCCTCTCCCTCTGTCCTTCCCCCCCCTACTCATGCGTGGGCTCTCGCTCACCCTCCCTCCCTCCCTCCCTCTCTCTCAAATAAATAAAATCTTTTTAAAAACTTTTAAAAAAAGAATGTCTCTCACTCCCCTTCTGGCATAGGGAAGACATCTTCCAGGGGGATGGGTGGGGGAAGCTTCTGGGGAGAAAAGGGGGAGAGTCAGGTACCCTCCTTGCACCTGCGGGGCGGGGGGGGGGGGGGGGGTTGGGTTGGGTTGGGTGTGTGTGTGTCTGCTGCTGCCGCCGCCGCTGCTTTGTAGAAGTGTCTACAGTTCAAAACAGTACTCTGGTTTCCTTTATATCTAAAGCTCATCTCGGGTTTGGGGTTTGGGTTTGGACAGGAGGAGGGAGGGCCACATTTTCTTCTGACAGAGTGGAGAAAGAGAAGAGGGGTGCGGGCTTGTGCATATTCTTTTCCATCTTGGGGTGAGCGGAGGATTCAGATTCAGCTCTTGCCAGATGAGATCTAATTTCTCCATAAACAATCAGGCAAAATATCAGGCAAACAGAGGGCGAGTAAGCGTTAGAAGACCATGGACAAGATGGGTTCCAAAGCAATGATTTCATCAGAGGAACGTGAATGCCAAAGATTTCCAGGGACCATGTTTATGGATGACTTGGTGTGTAGGTCATTTCAAATTTACAGTGCTACCATCCATCCGGTCACTTCAGCCTACTGTCTCCAGCTCACACGAGCAGTGTAGTCGTGCAAATATAATATGGGGCTCATCCAGGGATGGGATTGTGCCAGAGAAAGGGAGACAGCAGCATGTAATTGAGCCTAAGGAGTGTCCAAGAGAGTGACTCTCTAAAGTACATCGAGGCAGAAGGAGACCGGCTGGATTTTTTGTTTGCTTGCTAGGTGTTTGTGGCAATGGGGTGGATGTGGGTGGGTGTTGTTTATTTTCTGGACAAGGTGAAGGGACCCTTCAAGTGGAAGTATTTGCACAAGGGGTCTTGCAGGATGGGAGGGTGCAGCTCAGTCCCTTTACCAAGAAAAAAGGAGAATCAGACCTTTTAAGAACTAGGCAAGGAGAGGAGTCTAGCTTTGGTTATTGCAGCACCCAGGCACCTCGGCAGAAACAACAGAAGGTTCCCAAAAGGAACCGAGTTGCAGGAATCAGCGTGAGCAGGCCCCATCACCCTCAGCTCTCAGCTCTCAGCCCTCAGCCCTCAGCCACCTCCCCACCGGGGCAGGAGGCGTCTATAATCCAGTCTGAGCTCCAGATCTGGGTCCCGCCCCCCCTCACCCCCACCCACCTACAGGGCTCCCCTGCCCTCTTCTCAGCCAGAGACACATATGGGAGGGTGGTCCCAGAACAAATCTCCCCACATCCACAGAAATCTTGCCAGCACTTTGACCACTTGGCCTTGAGACACCAACTCATCTGTACCCGTGCATGATTTTTTCCTTGGACCAGGGGCCTAGTTCACCACTTAGGACGAACAGCAAATCCCCGCTTCCCCCCCTCCCCACCCTCCCCGCAGCCTATGGTTCCCAATTCGACCGGACAACATCAGTTGGGGGGGCGGGGATGGGGGAGCAGCTGAAGGGAGGGTCAGGGTGATCCATTCTAATGGGCCTCATTCAATCGTATCATTCAAATGCAGAAAGCTTTCTGTTAAAGTCAGAGCCTGGGGCTTCTCTCCACTGAATGGCTTTCCCAAACTTCCCCAACCCTTAGGCTGCAGCTTGCAAACTTCTGGGAAGAAAGGGAGGGAGGGAGGGAGGGAGGGAGGGAGGAGGGTAAGGGGAAAAAGGGGAAAGAGGATGTCCGAAGAGTTCACCTCATCTGGGTGTCAGTCCTTCATTCCATTTCTATGAAACATGGACAGAGGCCTGCCTTCTGTCACTGCCTCAAGCTGAAGTAAGGTGCAGTAGAGGCTTTGGAATGGAAGGGTCTGATACAGTGCAGGTCGCAACTTTTGGTCCCTTGTGTTATTGGAGGGGGTCTCAGAGATAGTTCCTTATCTGAGAACTTGGATATTTTTCTACATGGTTTCATTGATTTTATCCCCAAGTATACTCTATGGAATAGTAACAGCATAGCATGACCCAACTGTCTCATTCTGTCTCAGATTGATCTGATCCGGCGGGCCTCGTGGGCCTCGGAGAGTACAGACCGGTAAATTAGCCTGAGCCCCTCCCCCCCAGGACGGGGGCGGGGGGGGGGGGGGGCAAAGGTCGTGGTGGTTAAGGGCTTCTTGTAGCCAAGTAGCTTAGTGTTTGGTTTTACCTCTATGGGTTCTTTTTTTTTTTTTTTCCTTTACATATCTTTATTAAGTAATCTCTACACCCAACGTGGGGCTCGAAGTCACAACCCCGAGATCAAGAGTCGCATGTTCTACTGACTGAGCCAGCCAGGTGCCCCTATTTATATGGGTTCTTATTTCCAAACAGGAGTTAATAGAGGTGCCGCAAGCGGAGTTAACTATCACAGACTCGGCCTCATTCAGCAAGCAATCCGGTAGTTCATAAGAGGCATTTCTATGGAAACAAAAGGAAAACACTGGTTAATGGTTGGAACAAGGGATAAACCCAGTGTCTAAGTCCAGAGTACTACCGGTGAGAAGGTCTCTAGGATGTCAGGCTTGAAGCATCCTCAGATAGAGTGAGGGTGGGCAGGGGCAATCTGACGAATTTTTCTGGTGTGTAGTTCAAATGTCTCATTTTGAGTGGCCCATAGAGCAACAGGCACAAAGATTGTCTATGTACGAGCTATTGTTGCCATTTCCCTGAAATTTATTTCAAGTTGACCAGCTTTCACTTGCCACACTTCAGGAAAAAGGGCACTTTCAGTTCTTAATGATTGTAAGGTAAGAGAATGGGAGAATGTTGGAAACCTTAGTTTGAACAGTCATAGTCAGAGACTCAAGGAAACCCGAAGGATTCAGGATCCAGTCCAGGTTTATAGGCAAACAACATATGTTCAAAGATAATTCATCAGAACTAGCACCTAACACCTACAAAAGTGTGTTATTGAAATACAGTCTTTCTCCCTAAAGTCACCTTCATTCCTGTCAAAGATAGCCAAATGAAGATTAATTTGTTTGTAAAACAAGCCCAGTTTTTAACAAACATGGCCTAATCATCTACGTAAGCACAGCAAAAATAGCAATTGACCAAATCATATATAAGGTTCTTTCTTTCTTTCTTTCTTTCTTTCTTTCTTTCTTTCTTTCTTTCTTTCTTTCTTTCTTTCTTTCTTTCTTTCTTTCTTTCTTTCTTTCTTTCCTCTTTTAAATCTGCTTTGATGTAGCTTTTTATAAGGAATTTTAGATTGAACCTTTAACTGCCTTTTTAAAGCCAAGAGCCAAGCCAAGTATTTCCCATCGGATTTGTCTGCAAGACCTGTAGGTTGAGGTCGATTTCTCTCATCTTGAGGTCCTCCAAATTTCCTGAAGTTCCTGCATCTGTCAGGAGGTGGCATTCTTTACTCACCTGGTAAGACTGAGGAGAACACTGTAAGTAAGGTATCAGGCCAACATTTCCAAGGGGCTTTATTGGCTCCATAAAATCGATCTTTCTTAAAGCTGTCTCATCATATCTGAGTCTATGCTTTGTGTCTCTGAAAGATGACTTTCCAGGGGCACCTGGCTGGCTCAGTCGGTAGAGAGCACGACTCTCTCTCTCTCTCTCTCTCTCTCTCTCTCTTTTTCCCTTCATTTTTTTAAAGGTTTTATTTATTTGACAGAGAGAGACAGAGAGAGAGAGAGACAGTGAGAGGGGGAACACAAGCAGGGGGAGTAGGAGAGGGAGATGCAGGCTTCCCGCTGAGCAGGGAGCCGGAAGAAGACATGGGGCTCCATCCCAGGACCCTGGGATCGGGACCAGAGCCAAAGGCAGACACTCGACTGACTGAGCCACCCAGGCGCCCCTGTAGATATCTTAAGAGAAAAAGTTTCCTTGACCGTGGAAGAGCAAACACTGGGGGAGGGGGACCAACAATGTTTTGAACCAGAGTCATTAAAAACGCTCATCTTTTTTTCTTAAAAAACAAACAAGAAAACCCAGTCATCATTTTCCTGAATTCATTCAGTTCCATGTTATTACTTTTTGTTCTGTTTAAATGCAGCTTTTTCATATGTTCTGGAAATTCATAGTTTAATTTTAGGATCTGAAGGTTACCAGAAACCTGTATTTGTCAAAGGTCCTTTTTGTGAATCTTCTTGAAGCTGAACGATATTTTGCAAGAGCATCAGAACGGTAACTGTAAATGACACAAGAGTCAAAAATGGACACGGATATTGTATGGAACCAGAAAAGACCCTGAATAGCCAAAGGAATGTTGAAAAAGAAAACCAAAACTGGTGGCATCACAATTCCGGACCTCAAGCTCTATGACAAAGCTGTAATCATCAAGACAGTGTGGTACTGACACAAAAACAGACACACAGACCAATGGAACAGAATAGAGAACCCAGAGATGGACCCTCAACTCTATACTCGACTAATCTTCAACAAAGCAGGAAAAATCCAATGGGGGGGGGGGGGGCGTGCGGGAGACAGGCTCTTCAACAGATGGTGTGGGGAAAATTGGACAGCCACATGCAGAAGAATGAAACTGGACCATTTCCTGACACCAAACACAAAAAACAGACTCAACATGGATGAAAGACCTAAATGGGAGATAGGAATCCTTCCAAATCCTAGAGGAGAACACAGGCAGCAACTTCTGTGACCTCGGCTGCAGCAACTTCTTGCTAGACACATCTCCACAGGCAAGGGAAAGAAAGGCAAACATGAACTATTGGGACTTCATCAGGATAACAAGTTTTTGCCCAGCGAAGGAAACAGTTGACAAAACCAAAAGACAACAGACAGAATGGGAGAAGATATTTGCAAATGACAAATCAGATTAAGTATGTCTATAGAGGGGCGCCTGGGTGGCTCAGTCATTAAGCGTTAAGCATCTGCCTTCGGCTCAGGGCGGGATCCCAGAGTCCTGGGATCGAGCCCCACATCGGGCTCCTCCACTGTGAGCCTGCTTCTTCCTCTCCCACTCCCCCTGCTTGTGTTCCCTCTCTCGCTGGCTGTTTCTCTCTCTGTCAAATAAATAAATAAATAAATAAATAAATAAATAAATAAATAAAATCTTAAAAAAAAAAAGGGGGGGATCTCTATAGAATGTATCAAACTCAACATCCAAAGAACCAATTATCCAATCAAGAAATGGGCAGAAGACAAGAGCAGACATTTCTCCAAAGACGACGTCCAAATGGCCAACAGACCCATGAAAAAAGTCTCCACGTCACCTAGCATCAAGGAAATACAAATCAACACCACAATGAGATACCACCTCACAGCAGTCAGAATGGCTACAATTAACAAGTCAGGAAAGGACAGATGTTGGCGAGGATGTGGAGAAAGGGAAACTCTCTTACAGTGTTGGTGGGAATGCAGGCTGGGGCAGCCACTCTGGAAAACAGT
>NW_026623019.1:34615913-34618413 GCF_023065955.2 Ursus arctos
GTGGGGGGCGGTGTGTGTGTGTGTGTGTGTGTGTGTGTGTGTGTGTGCGCGTGCGCGCGCCGTATCTATTGCTGCTGTGCAGCGATCTGATCCTCAGGGTGTATCACCCTAACACCGCAATGGCTTGAAACAACATCTCTTTATCATTTCCTGGTGCTTGCCTTGGGTGGCCACGTGGTTTCTACCGGTGTACCCCGGGCTCACTCCAGCAGTGGCCTTCAGCTGGAGGGTCAACTGAGTTTGAAGGTGCAACTTGGCCACATTCCCAAGTCTGCAGTCGGTGCTGGCCGAGCACCGGGTTGCCTCTCTTGTCGATGCCTCTCATGGCCCAGTCAGCTAGACTGGCTCTCTTCCGTGAAGGTCTCGGGACGGCCTGCCAAGAGGGTCAAGCACGCTTCCGGACCACCTCTTCAGCTGTGGCTGTGCAACTAGTAAAATTTCACTTCTAGTCTATTCTTTTGGTCAAGACAAGTCCCAAGACCCAGTCCAAAACCAGGGGACAGAGCAATCGAGCCTACCTCCAGATAGCAGGAGCATCGAAGGCACATGACGTGAGGGTGCACACGTGCCAGGAGGTAAGGGAGGTACGGTTGTCAGTCTCCCACGAGGGATTCCTAAACCCTATGCCACGACGCACATTTTTGTAAAAGTAAGCTTGACGTGTTAGCGTCTAAAACATGATTTCCTTTGAATCGACCCCTAGAATTGGATTCGTCCAAAAGAAGGGGAAGATGCGTTTTTCAGGCTCTTGATACCAAAGCTCTTGACTTCCAGAATGGACTTGGATGACCCTTCACCATCTCTGCTTTGTAAGACAGTGCAAATTTAATTGGCCAACCCCGCATGAAAAGGTTGTCGATCACGTTCCCCTCCGAATTCAAATTCAAGGCAGGATTCCTTTTTAAAGGCACAGAGCAGCCAGCTCCGTGGCAAGGAGCCAGAATTCTCCGGGTGGATCTCAGATCCACCGAATCCCACAAACCCCGTGTGACGTGAATGTACGAATTCGTGGAGGTTTCCCTCCCGATGGCTAAGAAGATGCTTTCACATCAGTGATGACAAAACGCAAACCCACAAAACCCCGATAGATGGGCACGGTCTTCCCTAAAGGGTCCCTTATTTCATGGAATCCAATTCTTCCACCTTGCAGTCTGCATTCACGGCTTCTATTTTCCGAGAGGCCGACACTCTTTCTCTGCAGACATGTCACAAGATCGGCAGGATACGGTCTTCCGTGCGTCGGGCACACCAAAAGCTGTTGGGAAGGCCCCTGCCATCGGAATGTATTCGGCACGGATGCTAAGGAAGACTTTGAAACCGATCTAGTCCGGTTCCGTCCTTCAGTCCTCTTGGGGGCAGAGCTTCCGTGTTCCATGCCCCCTCTCCAGGAACGCCACTCTCCCCACAATTTCAGGTGTCCAGGCAACCCGGAAACTCTCGAGCTAGGTGAGTTCTTCTGGGAAGGGGCGGGGGGGGGGTTGGGGGGGAAAGGGTGGGCAGTGCCGACGTTTGGAAACATTGAAGGGCACCCGAGGCGAGGCTATGGCCAAACCGAGTCCGTGCACAGGTACGTAAGGCGGGGGTGGGGGGGCGGGGGTGGGGATGGGGGGGTGGTGGGGTGGGGCACGAAACCTGTGCTCTCCGTAGGTTACGAAAAGCTCAGGGGCACCTGGCTGGCTCTCTGTAGAGCGCGCTGACTCTTGATCTCAGAGTCCTGAGTTCGAGCCCCACGTTGGGTGTAGAGTTTACGTGAACCAGCAGCAGCAGCAGCAGCAGCAGCAGCAGCAGCAGCAGCAGCAGCAGCACCACCACCACCACCACCACCACCACCACCACCACCACCACCAAAAATGATAATAATGAAAAGCTCGAAAAGCCCCACGGCCCCTGGCAGGATGTCTATGGCAAGCCACACCTCCACGACAAATAGCTTTCCACAGTGACGGCGACGGATGGCGGAAGGACAGAGGCAGCACCCTACCCCAAACCTCACAGCCTGCCTCCTTTCCGGCCAGATGTGCAGCATCTGGGAACGGCTTTGAAACCTTCCCAGTCAACGGCTTGGGCCCGCCTGTCGGGAAAAGCGCTCTGCTGTTCATTTCACTCCTGGACGAGCCTAGGAAGATGAAGCGGCGGTAGCTCTCCGTGGGGGGGGGGGGGGGCGCCACGCGATCCAACACACACGACCACAGCCACTGAGGAGCATGAGATCTGTATGGCCTCGAGGGGTACAGGATAGCCCGTGAATCCTTTTCCAAGGAAGAAGGCGGCAACGTGAGAGCGTGCAAAACACTTTCTCACAGCATCTGCTGATGGTGCTAGGACTTCTGTCCCCGGAGAGGATACTATTTTTCCACCGCTTCCAGTTTTAAGAGAAAGGGTCAGGGGAAAATCATTCAGTCGTTCCACTCATCTTCATGGCTCATCGTGGAAAACGAAGACGCCGTACAAAGGAGCAAAGCGCGGATCCATGCAAACACATGGGTGAGCCCCCCCAAAA
>NW_026623019.1:34633413-34653413 GCF_023065955.2 Ursus arctos
AGGAGGCCGAACGTGGGAGGGCGGGGTCGGGCCGGAGTCCACACCCCCCCCCGCGCCCTCCCCGCACCGCCACAGCAGGCGGAGGAGGAGGAGGAGCGCGAAGGGCCCGCGGGCAGAACGAGAAGAGCGGTCCCATTCGCCATGAATGTCCGTCCCTCGTCTGACGCGGCTTAGGCCCGGCCCGGGAGAGCACGAGATCACCACATCGATCGGCAGAATGTGCCCAGGGAGGTCCCGAGGGGGGGAAAGCCCGGCGAGGACAGCAACCAGAGGGACCTGCTTTCAGCCTCGCCAGCACCCCTCGACCCCAGGGCGAGAGCAGCCGGACAACCCAAGGAAGGAGGACGCCTGACACGTGGCACGGAGCCTTGCGGGACAAGGGTTGTCACGACCGCAGCCAGGTGCCCGCAGTGGGGAGCGCACGGGGTAAAGCACCCACGCCGCCTGCCCACACCGCCCTCGGGTGCTGGAGACCGGAGGCGGCACCACGGCCTGGACCATCTGGAGGCACCCGAGCCGGCGCACAGGCCCACGCGGACGGCTCAAGTAAGCGAGGGCACAGCCGGGCTTGGCACCATGGTCAAGCCCAGAGGTCCCCCCCGCCCCGCACACGCCCAGAGGTCCCCATCTCTAAGGCGACAGTCGCCAAAGCACAGCGTGTCAGCACCTACCTGGCAACAAAAAGTGCTCATTTCAGGTGACAAAATCACCACGCCGACTGCCGGGGCCTAGACACAAGTCACCGGGACCTCCTGGGACCGTAGCCAGGCCACCGGCCCCAAGCACCGTTCCATCAGCCCCGGCCCCTGGAGCCCCCAGGGCCATCTGGTCGACCCCGGGAGCGTGGCGGCAGCCGGGACCGACGGGGGACTCGCGGGAGGTGGAGCGGGCCGGGTAGGCCCTCCCCCAGTCCGCCTGTCGTCCCCACGTCAGGACTTAGAAAAATCACCAAAGTCCTGCGGAGGCACCTGTGGACGCCCTGCTCCCCGGCCCTCAGGACGGCCCCACGCCTGTCCCATGCCGGCCCCATGCCGGTCCCCGACTCCCAGTTGGGACTGGGGGGGGGAGGGGGCGATACCACGGAGGCGTCCCCGACGGCCGGACCGCAATGGGAATCGCGGCCGGGCCCCTGGGGCGCCATATCCGTGCCTCCCCTCGCGACCCGATCCGGTCCGGTCCGTTCCGGTCCCCTCCGGTCCCCACCTCCGCAGCGGGCCTCGGAAAGCTTGGTAAGAAAATCGGGTCAGACGACCGGAACCCCACGCGTGCCCCGTGGCCGGGCCCGTCACGCCATCCACGGGCTTCCTCTCAAGGCTCGAGCGCGACACGGGAGAAAACCGCGCGACACGGAAGGCCCGACGACCGACCGGAGCCACCGGCCGGATGGCGTCCGGGCGCCGGACACACCCGCTCCCATTCCCCCACGGGCCGAGGAGGGGACACCGGTGGGTGCTGGTCGACCCGTCCAGGCGACCCCCACACCCTTCTCAGGGAGCGAGGCGGTGGCGGCGTCACACCCTCACAAGCCTGGAGGTTCAATCTCCCGCGAGCCGATCGCGCGCCGACACCCCAGAGAGAGCGGGACAATCACGCTAGTGTCACCGGCTTCCTGGAACTCCGGCTTGGGGACCGCAGCCAAATGCCATCCCTTACGGACATCGGCGACGCTCTGGCAGGGTGACGCTATATAAAAGCGGCCGCCAGGTGGCGCCCGACAACCGGCGCAAAGGACACCGAGACAGATCCAGATCGCGGGCCCGTGAAGGCGCACAGCCGGCCGCCCGGCCACCCGATCTTGTCCCGGCCCCACCTCGGAGGGGCGGGCAGAGGGTGTGGGGCGCGCGGACCCGGGGCGTCGGCCTCGGGAGCCCCCGACCAGCGCGGCACGGCTGCAGCACCCCAGGGCAGACCGGGAAAACGTGTCTGGGCCGCTCCAGCCGGAAAGGGAGCCGGCTGGCCACGGGACACGCGCGTACGCATGCGCTCACGCCCACGCACGCACGCCCACGCACGCACGCACGACCCCGCCGGAAGCGGACGTGGGCGGAAAATTCCCCAAAGGGGCGCGCGTGGGTGGCTCAGTCGCTAAGCGTCTGCCTTCAGCTCGGGTCACGATCCCAGGGTCCTGGTTTCCAGCTCCCCGTCGGGCTCCCTGCTCACCGGGAAGCCTACTTCTCCCTCTCCCGCTCCCCCTGCTTGTGTTCCCTCTCTCGCTGTCTGTCTGTCTGCCTGTCTGCCTGTCTGCCTGCCTGTCTGTCTGTCTGTCTCTCTCTCTCTCTCTCTCTCTCTCTCTCTCTGTGAAATAAATAAATAAAATCTTAAAAAAATAAAATAAAATTCCCCGCAGACACCGGCAGGCCCCAGAGGCCCGGCCGGCATTACGCGGGCTTCCCACAGCGGCACACGGGCGGTGCCCTGGGCCTCTGGGAGGACTTAAGACAAATTTCGGGGGGCAGGCAGGGAACGGAAAACAGAGACCGTGTGAGTACTCCTAGAACAACAACGGTTGAACCATTTTTCTTCTATCATTTCAAGGGGAGGAAGTCTCTCTCAAGCATACGAAGAAAGCTCAGGAGGGCAGAAAGGGGGTGATTGACACACGCCCCCAGAAAGGTGCACACTGAATCCCTCTCTGCGTGTACCACGATGACATCCAAGGACAACAAACAGGCATGGGGGAACATCCGTGCAAAGGCAGGTGTGGCGATAAGAATATCGGTTTCCCCCGAAACCGCCTGGGTGGCTCAGTCGTTGAGCGTCTGCCTTCGGCTCAGGGCATGATCCGGGCGTTCTGGGATTGAGCCCCGCATCAGGCTCCTCCGATGGCAGCCTGCTTCTTCCTCTCCCACTCCCCCTGCTTGTGTTCCCTCCCTCTCTCACTGGCTGTCTCTCTCTCTCTGTCAAATAAATAAATCAACCAGTATTTAAATATATATATATATATAATATTATATATTAATATATTTATATTTAACGTTTTTATTAAATACATTTAATATGTTTAAATATATATTTATTTTATTGTATATTTATTATATTTTTATTTATATAATATATAAATAAATAATATATTTATTATATATAAATATATATTATATATTTATTAAATATATTTAATATATTTAATATTATATATATATTATACACACACACACACACACACACACACACACACACATATATCTCGGTTTCAGCATCTGTGACCATAACCCGGAAACACACGGTGGGGGGGGGCGGGGGGGGGAGGAGGAGGCGCGGAATGGGGAGGAAGGGAGTTAAAATAGCCATTCACTAAACAAATCCAGCTCCGGGACATCCGCGCATTCCAACACTAGGACACGGGGGGGGGGGGGGGGGGGGCGGGGGGGGGGTAAGAGAGGAAGGGAGGGTGGGTGGTGCTTGAGAAGAGGTAAATAATTGATGATGAAATGTTCCATGATATTAAGGAGAAAAGAAAAACCAGGCGTAGCACTTCCTCTGGCGTGTAAAGGAAAAAAAGTTTTTTGTTTTTTTTTTTTTCTTCCTTTTTTCGTCTTTCAAGTACACGTATTTCAGGGCACCTGACTGGCTCTGTCGGAGGAGGACCGGGTGACTCTTGATCCGCAGGGGTCGTGAGTTCCAGCACCACGCTGGATGGGCATAGAGATTACTTAAAATTAGAAAGCTTTAAAAAACAAACACACAAACCACAGACGCGGAGCAGCATTAAGCATCCAAGACATACACCTGTCTTGGGGCGCCTGGGTGGTGCAGTCGGTTGGTTGGGCAGCTGCCTTTGGCTCGGGTCATAGCCCCAAGGTCCTGGAACAGAGCCCCCCATCACGCTCCCTGCTCAGTGGGGAGTCTGCTTCTCTCCCTCCCTCTGCCGATCCCCCTGCTTGTGCTCTCTCACTCACGCCCTCTTTCTCAAATAAATAAAAATCTTTATTATGGAAAGAAAAAAAAAAGATAAACACCTGTAAACAGGAAGTAGTCAGAGGAAAACATCCACAGTAGCAGAGGATGCGACATTAGAGGGCAGCAGAGCAGCATCCTAGCCAGGTGCTATGGCGCTTTACTGCTTTCTGTGCCCCGTAGGGACCTTTAAAAAAACCTCACCCTCCTATCCAGGGAGGAGAGGGCAGAAGCAACCTCCAGCAAGACTTCCTTTGATTAAAGGGAACTCTTATTACATTCACCTTCACCATTTGAACATGGGCTTTTAATGGTTTCCTTTCCAAGCCTTTCTCTTTGCCTTCTTCTTACCTGTGTGAATCCCTGATCCCACAGTCACAACATCCCCCCCCCCCCCGCCACCACCAGAACACACACACACACACACACACACACACACACACACACGGATGAAAACTGTTCTCTGTACACCATACATCCTGAGCACTGCGAAAGTAAATGAGGAAACGCGGACAAGAGAGAAATCAAGCAAATACCGTAACTCTGAAGGCTGGACATCTACTGAGTTGAGAGAACTGACCAAACATCAGAAACTTGAAATGAAGGTTTTCCTTTAAAGTTGATTCTTCCTTAGTGGGCTAAACTACCTACGTTCTTTACCGGTATTTCCTCAACTCAAGAGTGCGGCGATCCAAAGGCGGTTTCGCGGTAAAAAGTTTGTGGGTGCCGTCTTGACATTTGCTTTGCACGTACACATATTTCAGGGCACCAGGCTGGCTCGGTCAGTCGGAGGACCACGCGACTGCGACTCTTGATCTGCAGGGGTTGTGAGTTCCAGCACCACACTGGATGGGTGTGGAGATTACATAAACAAGCGGATGGGCAAAAGGAATTAAAATCGCTACGGTGATTTCAAACAAAACAAGTGAAAACAAAACAAAACTCGGAAATAAAGTCGCCCCTGGCTTAATGCTTATTTCTAGACGCGACGACAGAGACCTGTGAGGTTGCCAGACAAAGAGCTATCACGGAACAGATACCCAAACAGATACGCCCAAGCCCAACAGAGGTTTGACAAATGCTCAAAGGCCACTCGAAGGAGGAAAGATGGCCCACCTCCCCGTGACATCAGAGGACGGTAATCAGACATCCACAGACCAAGCACGCAGGCAGGCAGGCAGACAAAGGAACAAGAAAGCTGGGGTGCCCGGGTGGCTCAGTCGGTTAAGCGTCTGCCTTCGGCTCAGGTCATGATCGAAGGGTCCTGGGATCAAGCCCCCCCATCGGGGGCTCCCTGCTCACCAGGGAGTCTGCTTCTCTCTCTCTCTCTCTCTCTCTCTCTCTCTCTCTCTCTCTCTCACACACACACACACACACACACACCCTCCTCCCCGCTTGTCCCCCCCCGCCAAAAAATTGTTTAAATTAAAGAAAGAAGGAAAGCAAGCAAGCAAGCTTTGACCTAAACAGCCACACTTCACCCCTCACACAAATGTGAACTCAAAATGGATCACACACTGCCATGGGAAACATAAAACTGGAACACACCGGGGGGGGGGGGGAGCTCTAAGAGAAAAATTGAGGAACTAGGGCCAGGCAAAGAGAGTTTAAGACTTGACACCAGAGGCATGATCCATGAAAAAGACACGGAGAGGTGGGAAGTCATCAAAATTAAAAACCTAGGCTCTGTGAAACACCCTCTCAAGAGGGCCAAGTGACAAAGGACACGCAGAGGCCTGGGGGATTGGGGGGGGGGGGGGCTTGTGGCTCAGAGAGAAACAAAATGAGGAAACGCTCCCAGAGGTTGGATCAGGGTCACCAGGTGAACAGCGGTACAATCCGTTCAGATAGGAGGTCTGGCGCACGGCCAAGGCAAGGAAGAAGACCAAGATTTTAGGGTTAGGTCCCCTTGAATAGGTCGTGTCCACGAGGCTACCGAGTCAGAAAATCAGCTAGGCAGTTTTATCTCTAATTCCGAATGGACATGAAGTCTGGGGTTTATAAGCAGAAAGTCCATAAGCGATCACCCAGAGGCGATTAAACACAGAGAAACACCGTAGCAACAATAGACTCTGTAGGGCCCAGGGTCGAACTAGGGCCAGCGGGGTGGGGGTGGGGGTGGGGGTGGGGTGGGGGTGGGGGGGACACTTCACATTTTAACACCCAGCCTAAGGAGCCCATGCTGAAGAACACTGCCGCTGCAGAGGAGGACCGTCAGGAACGGTAGGAACGACAGGAGCAAGACACCGCCAGCTGTCAGGAACTACAGAGGGGATGAGAGATTCCCGAGGAACAAGGACCAATGAGCCACTTACCCAGACTGCCCTCAAGGAAACCAGAACATGTCACCCCTGAAAGGTGCCTCATCGGTACATGGCTTACTTTGAATTCAACTCACTGGAGACACAGCAGCTGCAGGAAGGATATTCCGACCCTTCTTTTCTTCGTGAGAGCAAGAGGTCGAACTCCCGTGTGAAAGGTACCTGCCCTGGAACCAGGAAGAAGACAGACATTCTTCATCACCAGAGACAAGGGGAGGGGACCGGGAGAATTAGGGTCTGAACAATCCACGTCAATAAACCCTCTTCGACCACCCCCTGTCTTCCCGGGGACGTCTCTCACCGCGGCCTACCGACCTGCCTGCCCCTTGCCCGAACCCCTTTGTCTTCTCCATTCTTCACAAGTTGGCTGATGCCTTGTCTTTACTCTCCTGCCCCGTCCATGTAAACACCCACTAACCGTCGTATGCCCTTCTCCCGTGAATCTCTTGTGTCGGTCGCCATCCTAGGCCCAGCCCGAGACCCCCAAGAGGGTAGAGGAGACTCTCTCCTTCCCCGCCCCTCCCCCCCCCCCACCGCGGGGCCTAGACTGTCCAACTGGAATGTCGGTGTCGGACTTGATGAGGAGAGCGAAGGCAAGAGAAATGAAGCGACAATGAGGTCTCCTTACAACTTGCAGCCCGCCGATAAATCCCTGAGACATACAGGGTGTAACAGCCCTACAACTCTCTCAAGGATTTTTTTTTTTTTTTTAACGTTTTACCGATGAGGATTTGCTGTAGTCAGTGTCACTTCACTCTCATAACCACAGACGCCCAGAATATGCTAACACCCCTCTATCAACCTGTGGCCCACTGACACACATCTAAAGGGCCTCATGACTCCCGCTTTGCTAAAACAGTAGGGACCGACCTTACCTTGACAAGAGCTAGCCCTGCAAGGTCTCGGAGACCTTGCTCTCAGTATACACAAATTCCTTAGAGACTTACCTTAGCCCTAACCCCCACTCACTAGAAACTGTATCACCAGTTAACGCCTCACAGTCCCAGTGCGGCTCTTTCCGCCCACAGATCCCGTCCCCATGCTATAATAAAAGCACCTGGTTGCACCAGAAACATCTCAAGAATTCTTTCTTGACCGCGTGCTTGGCAGCTCCACATCAGGTCTGCTTGTCTGTCTGTTCTTGTGTTTGTCCCTTCATGCGTGTGTGTGTGTGTGTGTGTGTGTGTGTGTGTACACGTGTGTACGTATCTGTCCGTCTGTCTAGTGGGGCTTTATTTATTTCTTTAGAGCGATTTGGGGTTCACTGCAAAACTGACTGGCGAATACGGACGGTACCCATATGCCACCTGCTCTGCCATCGCTCACTGCTCCCCGCCCCACCACCCAACATGCAGAGGCGCAGGTGTGCTCCCTCAGAGCTTCCCACTCCCCCATCTGTGCCAGAGCCGGTGTGTTGATTACAATGGATGAATCTACACTGAGGCATCATCATCACCCATTCAGAGTCCAGAGTTTACGCTAGGGTTCACTCTTGGTGTTGTCCATTCTATGGGTTTTGACAAAGGTATCTTACCATCATAGTAGCACACTCAGTAGTTCCACTGCCTTAAAAATCCTCTGTGTTCTGCCTGTTCATCACCCCCCCCCCACACCCCCAACCCCGCCAAAACCCCTGGCAGCCTACAGATCTTTTTTTTTTTTTCTTCCCTCCCTCCCTCCCTTCATCTTTCTTATTACTAGTGTGGATATCATTCGTTTATTATAAAAAAGAGACACGGAAATTATTTACGTAATGCAGGACTGCACAACTTCAGTGGACTGGGTAGTTTCACATGACGCCGTTTCAATAATGATTTATTTCAGGCTACATCTTTTCTGAGAATGTCACAATCCATGTCACCTACAACTACTTCGATGCCTCCATACTCTGGGAGAAGAAATTTCTCGCCAACTTGCATGCCAACTGGTTGAGTCTCTCCACCCTTTTCCTTTAGAGCCTCATCCAATAGCTACTCCTGTTGCTTGCAGTCCTTGTCCTGGAGATTTTTATGGGAGCACAATGCCTCCTTTGGTTACAATGTTGGCTGCACTCCTTTGACCTAAAACCTGGTCAAAGAGGGGGAGAAACCCTCTCTAAACGCCTGTCCGGCCATGACGCTGTCCGCTGCAGTTTGTACTCTGCTCTCCAGCCTACTGATTTCAGTTCTGTCTCCTCCACAATGTCACATTTAGTGGGAACCGTGAGTTATGTTCACCATCTCAGATTGGCTTCTCTCAGTCAGGAATACACATGTACGGTTCCCCCACCTGGCTCCCCACAGCTACCCATAGTTCCATAGCTCGCTCATTTCTTTCCAACGCCCCCGAAAAACATTCCATGGCCTGGATGTACCCCAGTCTACATATCCATTGACCTCCTGAGGGACTTCTTGGTTGCCTCCAAGGTCAGGCAGTTATGAATGAAGCTACCGTGAACGTCTGTGTGCAGGTTTCTGTGCAGACGTCAGTTTTCAACTCATTTGGGCCGTTGATAAATACCAAGGAGTGGGATTGCTGGGTCGTACGGTAAGAGTGTGTTTAGCTTGGAAAGGCATCGCCCATATTTGTGGCATTTTTTGGATGATAGCTGAGAGCAGGGCAGCACACTGAAGGAACAAGGTCATGAAGGAGGTAGAATTCAAAGATGCTGGAAAGGAAGATGTCACCAAGGCACGACCTTTACCTCCATCCTCGTAGGGTTTGTGGCTGACCCTGAGGATGACATTGACATGAGACAGATGACCAGGAAAAGGAGCATACAAATTTGTTTCCTACAAGTGTCACATGACAAAAGCCCTCCTGAGGAAACGAAGATCCTGAGAAGGAGCAAACCCTAAATGCTTGTATATTGGGTTGAACAAGGAGAGGCGATTGTGGGAGGGTAACTCAACAATGTGGCGAGGCTATAGGAACGTTAAGGATGTAAAACAAAACAAAACAAACAAAAAAGCAAGATCTGTTTGTCCAGAATTCTCATTCTCATTCTGAACTTCCTGTCCTTGAAGATCAGAATGTTACTCACGGGGCACCTGGGTGGCTCAGTCTGTTAAGGTTAAGTGGCTGCCTTCAGCTGAAGTCAGATCTCTCAATCCCGGCATCCTGGGATTGAGCCCTGCCTTGGCCTCTTTGCTCAGCGGGGAGTCTGCCTCTCCCTCTCCCTCTGTCCTTCCCCCCCCTACTCATGCGTGGGCTCTCGCTCACCCTCCCTCCCTCCCTCCCTCTCTCTCAAATAAATAAAATCTTTTTAAAAACTTTTAAAAAAAGAATGTCTCTCACTCCCCTTCTGGCATAGGGAAGACATCTTCCAGGGGGATGGGTGGGGGAAGCTTCTGGGGAGAAAAGGGGGAGAGTCAGGTACCCTCCTTGCACCTGCGGGGCGGGGGGGGGGGGGGGGGTTGGGTTGGGTTGGGTGTGTGTGTGTCTGCTGCTGCCGCCGCCGCTGCTTTGTAGAAGTGTCTACAGTTCAAAACAGTACTCTGGTTTCCTTTATATCTAAAGCTCATCTCGGGTTTGGGGTTTGGGTTTGGACAGGAGGAGGGAGGGCCACATTTTCTTCTGACAGAGTGGAGAAAGAGAAGAGGGGTGCGGGCTTGTGCATATTCTTTTCCATCTTGGGGTGAGCGGAGGATTCAGATTCAGCTCTTGCCAGATGAGATCTAATTTCTCCATAAACAATCAGGCAAAATATCAGGCAAACAGAGGGCGAGTAAGCGTTAGAAGACCATGGACAAGATGGGTTCCAAAGCAATGATTTCATCAGAGGAACGTGAATGCCAAAGATTTCCAGGGACCATGTTTATGGATGACTTGGTGTGTAGGTCATTTCAAATTTACAGTGCTACCATCCATCCGGTCACTTCAGCCTACTGTCTCCAGCTCACACGAGCAGTGTAGTCGTGCAAATATAATATGGGGCTCATCCAGGGATGGGATTGTGCCAGAGAAAGGGAGACAGCAGCATGTAATTGAGCCTAAGGAGTGTCCAAGAGAGTGACTCTCTAAAGTACATCGAGGCAGAAGGAGACCGGCTGGATTTTTTGTTTGCTTGCTAGGTGTTTGTGGCAATGGGGTGGATGTGGGTGGGTGTTGTTTATTTTCTGGACAAGGTGAAGGGACCCTTCAAGTGGAAGTATTTGCACAAGGGGTCTTGCAGGATGGGAGGGTGCAGCTCAGTCCCTTTACCAAGAAAAAAGGAGAATCAGACCTTTTAAGAACTAGGCAAGGAGAGGAGTCTAGCTTTGGTTATTGCAGCACCCAGGCACCTCGGCAGAAACAACAGAAGGTTCCCAAAAGGAACCGAGTTGCAGGAATCAGCGTGAGCAGGCCCCATCACCCTCAGCTCTCAGCTCTCAGCCCTCAGCCCTCAGCCACCTCCCCACCGGGGCAGGAGGCGTCTATAATCCAGTCTGAGCTCCAGATCTGGGTCCCGCCCCCCCTCACCCCCACCCACCTACAGGGCTCCCCTGCCCTCTTCTCAGCCAGAGACACATATGGGAGGGTGGTCCCAGAACAAATCTCCCCACATCCACAGAAATCTTGCCAGCACTTTGACCACTTGGCCTTGAGACACCAACTCATCTGTACCCGTGCATGATTTTTTCCTTGGACCAGGGGCCTAGTTCACCACTTAGGACGAACAGCAAATCCCCGCTTCCCCCCCTCCCCACCCTCCCCGCAGCCTATGGTTCCCAATTCGACCGGACAACATCAGTTGGGGGGGCGGGGATGGGGGAGCAGCTGAAGGGAGGGTCAGGGTGATCCATTCTAATGGGCCTCATTCAATCGTATCATTCAAATGCAGAAAGCTTTCTGTTAAAGTCAGAGCCTGGGGCTTCTCTCCACTGAATGGCTTTCCCAAACTTCCCCAACCCTTAGGCTGCAGCTTGCAAACTTCTGGGAAGAAAGGGAGGGAGGGAGGGAGGGAGGGAGGGAGGAGGGTAAGGGGAAAAAGGGGAAAGAGGATGTCCGAAGAGTTCACCTCATCTGGGTGTCAGTCCTTCATTCCATTTCTATGAGACAGAGGCCTGCCTTCTGTCACTGCCTCAAGCTGAAGTAAGGTGCAGTAGAGGCTTTGGAATGGAAGGGTCTGATACAGTGCAGGTCGCAACTTTTGGTCCCTTGTGTTATTGGAGGGGGTCTCAGAGATAGTTCCTTATCTGAGAACTTGGATATTTTTCTACATGGTTTCATTGATTTTATCCCCAAGTATACTCTATGGAATAGTAACAGCATAGCATGACCCAACTGTCTCATTCTGTCTCAGATTGATCTGATCCGGCGGGCCTCGTGGGCCTCGGAGAGTACAGACCGGTAAATTAGCCTGAGCCCCTCCCCCCCAGGACGGGGGCGGGGGGGGGGGGGGGCAAAGGTCGTGGTGGTTAAGGGCTTCTTGTAGCCAAGTAGCTTAGTGTTTGGTTTTACCTCTATGGGTTCTTTTTTTTTTTTTTTCCTTTACATATCTTTATTAAGTAATCTCTACACCCAACGTGGGGCTCGAAGTCACAACCCCGAGATCAAGAGTCGCATGTTCTACTGACTGAGCCAGCCAGGTGCCCCTATTTATATGGGTTCTTATTTCCAAACAGGAGTTAATAGAGGTGCCGCAAGCGGAGTTAACTATCACAGACTCGGCCTCATTCAGCAAGCAATCCGGTAGTTCATAAGAGGCATTTCTATGGAAACAAAAGGAAAACACTGGTTAATGGTTGGAACAAGGGATAAACCCAGTGTCTAAGTCCAGAGTACTACCGGTGAGAAGGTCTCTAGGATGTCAGGCTTGAAGCATCCTCAGATAGAGTGAGGGTGGGCAGGGGCAATCTGACGAATTTTTCTGGTGTGTAGTTCAAATGTCTCATTTTGAGTGGCCCATAGAGCAACAGGCACAAAGATTGTCTATGTACGAGCTATTGTTGCCATTTCCCTGAAATTTATTTCAAGTTGACCAGCTTTCACTTGCCACACTTCAGGAAAAAGGGCACTTTCAGTTCTTAATGATTGTAAGGTAAGAGAATGGGAGAATGTTGGAAACCTTAGTTTGAACAGTCATAGTCAGAGACTCAAGGAAACCCGAAGGATTCAGGATCCAGTCCAGGTTTATAGGCAAACAACATATGTTCAAAGATAATTCATCAGAACTAGCACCTAACACCTACAAAAGTGTGTTATTGAAATACAGTCTTTCTCCCTAAAGTCACCTTCATTCCTGTCAAAGATAGCCAAATGAAGATTAATTTGTTTGTAAAACAAGCCCAGTTTTTAACAAACATGGCCTAATCATCTACGTAAGCACAGCAAAAATAGCAATTGACCAAATCATATATAAGGTTCTTTCTTTCTTTCTTTCTTTCTTTCTTTCTTTCTTTCTTTCTTCTTTCTTTCTTTCTTTCTTTCTTTCTTTCTTTCTTTCTTTCTTTCTTTCCTCTTTTAAATCTGCTTTGATGTAGCTTTTTATAAGGAATTTTAGATTGAACCTTTAACTGCCTTTTTAAAGCCAAGAGCCAAGCCAAGTATTTCCCATCGGATTTGTCTGCAAGACCTGTAGGTTGAGGTCGATTTCTCTCATCTTGAGGTCCTCCAAATTTCCTGAAGTTCCTGCATCTGTCAGGAGGTGGCATTCTTTACTCACCTGGTAAGACTGAGGAGAACACTGTAAGTAAGGTATCAGGCCAACATTTCCAAGGGGCTTTATTGGCTCCATAAAATCGATCTTTCTTAAAGCTGTCTCATCATATCTGAGTCTATGCTTTGTGTCTCTGAAAGATGACTTTCCAGGGGCACCTGGCTGGCTCAGTCGGTAGAGAGCACGACTCTCTCTCTCTCTCTCTCTCTCTCTCTCTCTTTTTCCCTTCATTTTTTTAAAGGTTTTATTTATTTGACAGAGAGAGACAGAGAGAGAGAGAGACAGTGAGAGGGGGAACACAAGCAGGGGGAGTAGGAGAGGGAGATGCAGGCTTCCCGCTGAGCAGGGAGCCGGAAGAAGACATGGGGCTCCATCCCAGGACCCTGGGATCGGGACCAGAGCCAAAGGCAGACACTCGACTGACTGAGCCACCCAGGCGCCCCTGTAGATATCTTAAGAGAAAAAGTTTCCTTGACCGTGGAAGAGCAAACACTGGGGGAGGGGGACCAACAATGTTTTGAACCAGAGTCATTAAAAACGCTCATCTTTTTTTCTTAAAAAACAAACAAGAAAACCCAGTCATCATTTTCCTGAATTCATTCAGTTCCATGTTATTACTTTTTGTTCTGTTTAAATGCAGCTTTTTCATATGTTCTGGAAATTCATAGTTTAATTTTAGGATCTGAAGGTTACCAGAAACCTGTATTTGTCAAAGGTCCTTTTTGTGAATCTTCTTGAAGCTGAACGATATTTTGCAAGAGCATCAGAACGGTAACTGTAAATGACACAAGAGTCAAAAATGGACACGGATATTGTATGGAACCAGAAAAGACCCTGAATAGCCAAAGGAATGTTGAAAAAGAAAACCAAAACTGGTGGCATCACAATTCCGGACCTCAAGCTCTATGACAAAGCTGTAATCATCAAGACAGTGTGGTACTGACACAAAAACAGACACACAGACCAATGGAACAGAATAGAGAACCCAGAGATGGACCCTCAACTCTATACTCGACTAATCTTCAACAAAGCAGGAAAAATCCAATGGGGGGGGGGGGGGCGTGCGGGAGACAGGCTCTTCAACAGATGGTGTGGGGAAAATTGGACAGCCACATGCAGAAGAATGAAACTGGACCATTTCCTGACACCAAACACAAAAAACAGACTCAACATGGATGAAAGACCTAAATGGGAGATAGGAATCCTTCCAAATCCTAGAGGAGAACACAGGCAGCAACTTCTGTGACCTCGGCTGCAGCAACTTCTTGCTAGACACATCTCCACAGGCAAGGGAAAGAAAGGCAAACATGAACTATTGGGACTTCATCAGGATAACAAGTTTTTGCCCAGCGAAGGAAACAGTTGACAAAACCAAAAGACAACAGACAGAATGGGAGAAGATATTTGCAAATGACAAATCAGATTAAGTATGTCTATAGAGGGGCGCCTGGGTGGCTCAGTCATTAAGCGTTAAGCATCTGCCTTCGGCTCAGGGCGGGATCCCAGAGTCCTGGGATCGAGCCCCACATCGGGCTCCTCCACTGTGAGCCTGCTTCTTCCTCTCCCACTCCCCCTGCTTGTGTTCCCTCTCTCGCTGGCTGTTTCTCTCTCTGTCAAATAAATAAATAAATAAATAAATAAATAAATAAATAAATAAAATCTTAAAAAAAAAAAGGGGGGGATCTCTATAGAATGTATCAAACTCAACATCCAAAGAACCAATTATCCAATCAAGAAATGGGCAGAAGACAAGAGCAGACATTTCTCCAAAGACGACGTCCAAATGGCCAACAGACCCATGAAAAAAGTCTCCACGTCACCTAGCATCAAGGAAATAATACAAATCAACACCACAATGAGATACCACCTCACAGCAGTCAGAATGGCTACAATTAACAAGTCAGGAAAGGACAGATGTTGGCGAGGATGTGGAGAAAGGGAAACTCTCTTACAGTGTTGGTGGGAATGCAGGCTGGGGCAGCCACTCTGGAAAACAGTGTGGAGGTTCCTCAAAAATTTGAAACTAGAGCTACCCTACGACTCAGCAATTGCAGTACTGGGTATTTACCCCAAAAATACAAATGTAGTGATCCGAAGGGGTGCCTGCACCCCAACGTTTATAGCAGCAATGTCCACAATAGCCAAACTATGGAAAGAGCCCAGATGTCCATTGACAGATGAATGGATAAAGCAGATGTGGAGGATGGATAGAGAGATAGATAGGTAGCTATAGCTATAGATCTGTATCTATCTATATCTATCTGTATCTAGCTATACATCTGTATCTAGCTATATGTATCTATCTATCTGTCATCTATCTATCATGAAATACTACTCAGCCATCCTAAAAAAGAAAGAGAGAGAGAGAGAGAGAGAGAGAGAGAGAGAGAGAAGAAGAAAGAAAGAAAGAAAGAAAGAAAGAAAGAAAAGAAAGAAATCTTGCCATTTGCAATGACATGGATGGAACTAGAGGGTATTATGCTAAGTGGAATAAGTCAATCAGAGAAAGAAAATTATCATATGATCTCACTGAGTGTGTGTGTGTGTGTGTGTGTGTGTGTGTGTGTGTGTGTGTGTGTTTCCATAAAGAGTTACACGTCATCCTGATGAAGGACACTGCAGAAAGTCACGGAGTTTATTTTCTGTTTTTAGTGTGTGCAAGGCTGTGTGACTCTGATCTTATGGGAGCCAGGGAGGTTTTCTTTTGTTTTCTCATCTTTATGTTTGGAAACCTCCTTTTTAGGGCTTGATTGAAAAAACTTTTTTAAAGATTTTATGTTTATGTAATCTCTACACCCAACATAGGGCTCAAACTCACAATCCCGAGTCCCGACGGAGGACGGAGCCAGCCAGCAGCCAGGCACCCCTTGATTTTTTTTTTTTTTTTAATTGAAGCAAACATGCAATGTGTGCTCAGCGCGGAAATAGAGCCCACGTGTTGAGGTTTTGTGGAGTCATTTGGACCTGGGTAAGTGTGAAGGCCCGGGAGCAGGGCCCACAAATGTTAAAAGTTGACAATTTCTTTGATCAGTATTCACTTAACAGATGATTTATTGAAAGTGCTATTCTATGGCAAACGTCCTTCTATGTTCGGGATACAGCAACAACCAGATAGCTGAAGCTCCCACCTCATGGATTTAAAGTTTCAGTTGGATGTAGAGATAGGTAGGTAGGTAGGTAGGCAGGCAGGCAGGCAGGCAAGCAAAGAGATTTAAAACATGGCATCGGGGCGCCTGGCTGGCTTGGTCGGTAGAGCGTGTGACTCTTGATCTCGAGGTGGTGAGTTCAAGCCTCACGTTGGTTGTAGAGATTACATAAACATAAAATCTTTTTTTTTTTTTTTTAAGATTTTATTTATTTATTCGACAGAGATAGAGACAGCCAGCGACAGAGGGAACACAAGCAGGGGGAGTGGGAGAGGAAGAAGCAGGCTCATAGCGGAGGAGCCTGATGTGGGGCTCGATCCCACAACACCGGGATCCCACCCTGAGCCGAAGGCAGACCCTTAACCGCTGTGCCACCCAGGCGTCCCAAACATAAAATCTTTAACAAAGAATAAATGATGGGGTGCCTGGGTGGCTCAATCGGTTGAGCGTGTCTGCCCTAGGCTCAGGTCATGATCCCGGAATCCTGGGATTGAGCCCCGCATCGGGCTCCCTGCTCAGCGGACAGCCTGCTTCTCCTTCTGCCCCTCACCCAGCTCGTGCTGTGCTCTCCCGCGCTCTCTCTCTCTCTCTCTCTCTCTCTCTCTCTCTCAAATAAATAAATAAAATCTTTTAAAAAATGAACGAACGAACGAACGAACGAACGAACAAAGCCACGGCATCAAAAGTGAGTGCTTGCTTGCTTGGGGGGGGGGGGGGGAATCAAACCGGAATATCTTTAACCTGTAACATATTCTTTATCGATCCTGCTTTCACTACTTTGCCCGGATTTCATTTTCCACAAGTGACAGTCCCTCCCAAGTGGGCTTCTTTCATCGTAAGACCCGTGTTCTCCCCTTGTCCCGCAGAGAGAGAAGAGCCATGAGAGGCGAAAGTTGGGCAGATCGGTATAAATCTAGGAAATAAAATAATCGTTCCCAAGACCAGTAGCCAAAGTTCTGCTTCCGTTTAGGACCCGATGTGTTAAAAAAGCATGTATGGTCGTTGGCTTGGAGAAAGGGGAGGAGGCCGAAGTATCATCCTAAAGAACAGAGTAGGGGGAGAAACAGAAGTGAAAAGATCGAAGAACTGGTTTCCCCATCCATAGCCTTTGAAATGATTTGGTGTCTTCTCCTAAGAGAGAGCCCATTGTCCGTCCAATATTTCATACCGCTTTTCACAAAGTATCACAACACAACACAACACAACACATTGCACAATCCCGTGCCTCCAAACCGTCTACGCAATCCTAATGCGTCCTATCTGCGTTCTATTCTATCATGTGACTAGAGCATCATGTACTTCACCATTCCGCTGTTGTTTGACATTCAGGTGAATTCCAACTTCTGTTCGGGGTGCGTGGGGGGCGGTGTGTGTGTGTGTGTGTGTGTGTGTGTGTGTGTGTGCGCGTGCGCGCGCCGTATCTATTGCTGCTGTGCAGCGATCTGATCCTCAGGGTGTATCACCCTAACACCGCAATGGCTTGAAACAACATCTCTTTATCATTTCCTGGTGCTTGCCTTGGGTGGCCACGTGGTTTCTACCGGTGTACCCCGGGCTCACTCCAGCAGTGGCCTTCAGCTGGAGGGTCAACTGAGTTTGAAGGTGCAACTTGGCCACATTCCCAAGTCTGCAGTCGGTGCTGGCCGAGCACCGGGTTGCCTCTCTTGTCGATGCCTCTCATGGCCCAGTCAGCTAGACTGGCTCTCTTCCGTGAAGGTCTCGGGACGGCCTGCCAAGAGGGTCAAGCACGCTTCCGGACCACCTCTTCAGCTGTGGCTGTGCAACTAGTAAAATTTCACTTCTAGTCTATTCTTTTGGTCAAGACAAGTCCCAAGACCCAGTCCAAAACCAGGGGACAGAGCAATCGAGCCTACCTCCAGATAGCAGGAGCATCGAAGGCACATGACGTGAGGGTGCACACGTGCCAGGAGGTAAGGGAGGTACGGTTGTCAGTCTCCCACGAGGGATTCCTAAACCCTATGCCACGACGCACATTTTTGTAAAAGTAAGCTTGACGTGTTAGCGTCTAAAACATGATTTCCTTTGAATCGACCCCTAGAATTGGATTCGTCCAAAAGAAGGGGAAGATGCGTTTTTCAGGCTCTTGATACCAAAGCTCTTGACTTCCAGAATGGACTTGGATGACCCTTCACCATCTCTGCTTTGTAAGACAGTGCAAATTTAATTGGCCAACCCCGCATGAAAAGGTTGTCGATCACGTTCCCCTCCGAATTCAAATTCAAGGCAGGATTCCTTTTTAAAGGCACAGAGCAGCCAGCTCCGTGGCAAGGAGCCAGAATTCTCCGGGTGGATCTCAGATCCACCGAATCCCACAAACCCCGTGTGACGTGAATGTACGAATTCGTGGAGGTTTCCCTCCCGATGGCTAAGAAGATGCTTTCACATCAGTGATGACAAAACGCAAACCCACAAAACCCCGATAGATGGGCACGGTCTTCCCTAAAGGGTCCCTTATTTCATGGAATCCAATTCTTCCACCTTGCAGTCTGCATTCACGGCTTCTATTTTCCGAGAGGCCGACACTCTTTCTCTGCAGACATGTCACAAGATCGGCAGGATACGGTCTTCCGTGCGTCGGGCACACCAAAAGCTGTTGGGAAGGCCCCTGCCATCGGAATGTATTCGGCACGGATGCTAAGGAAGACTTTGAAACCGATCTAGTCCGGTTCCGTCCTTCAGTCCTCTTGGGGGCAGAGCTTCCGTGTTCCATGCCCCCTCTCCAGGAACGCCACTCTCCCCACAATTTCAGGTGTCCAGGCAACCCGGAAACTCTCGAGCTAGGTGAGTTCTTCTGGGAAGGGGCGGGGGGGGGGTTGGGGGGGAAAGGGTGGGCAGTGCCGACGTTTGGAAACATTGAAGGGCACCCGAGGCGAGGCTATGGCCAAACCGAGTCCGTGCACAGGTACGTAAGGCGGGGGTGGGGGGGCGGGGGTGGGGATGGGGGGGTGGTGGGGTGGGGCACGAAACCTGTGCTCTCCGTAGGTTACGAAAAGCTCAGGGGCACCTGGCTGGCTCTCTGTAGAGCGCGCTGACTCTTGATCTCAGAGTCCTGAGTTCGAGCCCCACGTTGGGTGTAGAGTTTACGTGAACCAGCAGCAGCAGCAGCAGCAGCAGCAGCAGCAGCAGCAGCAGCACCACCACCACCACCACCACCACCACCACCACCACCACCACCACAAAATGATAATAATGAAAAGCTCGAAAAGCCCCACGGCCCCTGGCAGGATGTCTATGGCAAGCCACACCTCCACGACAAATAGCTTTCCACAGTGACGGCGACGGATGGCGGAAGGACAGAGGCAGCACCCTACCCCAAACCTCACAGCCTGCCTCCTTTCCGGCCAGATGTGCAGCATCTGGGAACGGCTTTGAAACCTTCCCAGTCAACGGCTTGGGCCCGCCTGTCGGGAAAAGCGCTCTGCTGTTCATTTCACTCCTGGACGAGCCTAGGAAGATGAAGCGGCGGTAGCTCTCCGTGGGGGGGGGGGGGGGGCGCCACGCGATCCAACACACACGACCACAGCCACTGAGGAGCATGAGATCTGTATGGCCTCGAGGGGTACAGGATAGCCCGTGAATCCTTTTCCAAGGAAGAAGGCGGCAACGTGAGAGCGTGCAAAACACTTTCTCACAGCATCTGCTGATGGTGCTAGGACTTCTGTCCCCGGAGAGGATACTATTTTTCCACCGCTTCCAGTTTTAAGAGAAAGGGTCAGGGGAAAATCATTCAGTCGTTCCACTCATCTTCATGGCTCATCGTGGAAAACGAAGACGCCGTACAAAGGAGCAAAGCGCGGATCCATGCAAACACATGGGTGAGCCCCCCCAAAACATGACGCTAAGTGAAAGGAACCAGACAGCCAGGGTGACATAATGCCTTGGGATCCCATGGGTAGGAAAGAGCCAGACGGAATAGCCCAATCCTAGAGGGAGGGAGCAAACAGATCAGAGGCTGTTGGGGGAGAATGGTGAAGAGAGCCGGGGTGAGGGTCAGGGTGA
>NW_026623019.1:34665913-34680913 GCF_023065955.2 Ursus arctos
GGGGAGGCAGCGCGCGGCCACAGCAGCCGCGACGGACGGCCAGGACCCGACCCGCGCCCGGGCACGCGCGCCAGAGCGGGAGACGCGGCCGGGGGAGGGAAGACGGCCCCCCCGTCGACACACCACGCCACCGCCGGGCCGGAGGCGGCGGCAGACACGGATGGGAGGCCGCAGCGGGCCTGGGAAGCGCCAAGCACACCGGGGCGCGGCACCGGGGCAGCAGCCGGATGGGAGGAGGGCCACCAGACGGCTCAGCGGCGAGGGACTAGGCGCCGGAAACAGGAAAAGCAGCGGGGGAAAGGACCGCGGGCCGCCGCGAGGGGGCTCAGGGACCCTTCAAAGGCGCCTCAGAGCCCGAGGTCGGCCACCGGGGCACACGGGGTCCCACCGCCCGAGGCCTCCAGCACAAGGGCGGTCCCGTGGCACCCGAGGATGCCGACCCGGCCCCCGGCGGGCCCTGGCAACCTCGCGGGGCTCGGGCCACAACCACCACGCCACCGTCACGACCGGCCCCCAGAACGCTCTCCCGCACGCGCAGCAACGCCAACCCCCCTGCACCCTGCTCGACCAGAGACCCTCCTCACGAGGGGCCGAGAGCACTTCGCCCGGGGACGACCACCCCCCCAAAGCCGTAGCGGCTGGGGAGGGGACAACACCCAACAGCGGCGAGGCCGGTTTCGGTCCCAAGAGGGCGGATCGGGGGCACGACGTGCCTTCAGCCATCTGGTCGAGGCGGGCACGGAGGGGGTGGGTCGGCGGTGACGGGGAGGGGGCGCAGGGCGGGCGAGGGCCGGGAGCGCGTGGGGGGAGTGGTTCGGGGGAAGGGCGCGCGCCAACAAAGACGCGAACCGGGCCACCGGGTAAACGTGCACGGGATCCCACCGCCACCAGCATGAGAGCGGTCCCGCGACGCCCGGGACGCCGGCCGGCCTCAGCACCCTTGGCGGGGCCCCCCCCCCGCGAACCAGGCCCCACCACGGCTGGGACCCAAAAACCCCACGTGACCCCCGCCGCAGGGGCCCAGCAGAACCTCCGTCCATCCGTCTGGTCCATCCCGGAGTCACGACCCAGGGGAAGCAACCCCCAGGCGAGAGCGGCCCGACCCGTGCCCGCACGCCACCCCCGGCGGCAACTCGGGACGGGAGCGGGCGGGAGACAGCCGCTCGCACGGCACGGGGAAGCGGGACGCGCGGGGGCGCCCCACCCCTCGGGAGACACAGCACCGCGAGGGAGTGGCCGCACGCGCACTCGCACGCACGCGGGAGCCCCGCGCGCCGGACGCCGGCCAGGCCCAGCGGGATCCTCCCCCGACTCGGAGGGGGGAGGCGCAGGCCGCGGTAGGCAAAGAGCGGCGCTCGGCCCCGCCGCGGGGCCGGCAGACCCCTCACGGAGAGGGGGCTCTGCCCAACACGCAACGGTAGTCCCCCCGCATCGGTGGCCACTACGCGCAGAGGAGGGGCGGCAGCTGGGGGGTTCCGGTACCCCAAGGCACCCTCTCGGATCGCTAGAGAAGGCTTTCTCACCGAGGGCGCATCGCCCCCACCCATTCGTCCCCCGACCGGGCCCCGCTAAACGGCTCTCCAAAGGCCGCCAAGGGCTCGGGGGGCGGGGGTAGGTCTGCGGCAAGGGGCAGGCACAGGGCAATCCTGAGCGCTCACGGCTGGGGCCCAACAAGGAGACCGTCCTTGCCCCGCCACGCACACCATGCTCGCGTCACCGCCCGGAAAGAGCTCCGTGCCTCCGGCGAGGCCACGAGAGGCGGAGACGGACGTGGCATGCTGGGGCGAAGAAACGGCACCCCTCGGCTGGCCAAGCGCCACAGCGCTGGCTCGGCCCGCCGCGATCGCTCACACACCCCGCCACGTCCAGGCCCCCCCAGCACGGCATGCGCCAGGGGGACGACGAGGCGCCCGCATCCCCATGGGGGGGGCAGGTGGTCCTCCCTTACCGACTCCACCACCCGCTCCTCGGACTACGCCACCAACAGCGGTGGCCCGAGGGGGTCGCTGGGAACAGGAAACGACGCCACCGCTCGGCCTCGGGCACCTGAGACAACCTGGAGCGCTCCAGGGGCACCACGGAGGGCCAGGCGCAACGCGCTCAGCACGCCCAGGCGGTGAGCAGCGCGGCGTCGGGACGGCCCTCCCCATGGCAGGGAGAGCCGCTCACCACACGAAGCCAAGAAAGGCAAGCGAGAGTGTCCGCTGCGTCAGAGGACCCCGGTCCCACGGACACCAGGAGGCCGAACGTGGGAGGGCGGGGTCGGGCCGGAGTCCACACCCCCCCCCGCGCCCTCCCCGCACCGCCACAGCAGGCGGAGGAGGAGGAGGAGCGCGAAGGGCCCGCGGGCAGAACGAGAAGAGCGGTCCCATTCGCCATGAATGTCCGTCCCTCGTCTGACGCGGCTTAGGCCCGGCCCGGGAGAGCACGAGATCACCACATCGATCGGCAGAATGTGCCCAGGGAGGTCCCGAGGGGGGGAAAGCCCGGCGAGGACAGCAACCAGAGGGACCTGCTTTCAGCCTCGCCAGCACCCCTCGACCCCAGGGCGAGAGCAGCCGGACAACCCAAGGAAGGAGGACGCCTGACACGTGGCACGGAGCCTTGCGGGACAAGGGTTGTCACGACCGCAGCCAGGTGCCCGCAGTGGGGAGCGCACGGGGTAAAGCACCCACGCCGCCTGCCCACACCGCCCTCGGGTGCTGGAGACCGGAGGCGGCACCACGGCCTGGACCATCTGGAGGCACCCGAGCCGGCGCACAGGCCCACGCGGACGGCTCAAGTAAGCGAGGGCACAGCCGGGCTTGGCACCATGGTCAAGCCCAGAGGTCCCCCCCGCCCCGCACACGCCCAGAGGTCCCCATCTCTAAGGCGACAGTCGCCAAAGCACAGCGTGTCAGCACCTACCTGGCAACAAAAAGTGCTCATTTCAGGTGACAAAATCACCACGCCGACTGCCGGGGCCTAGACACAAGTCACCGGGACCTCCTGGGACCGTAGCCAGGCCACCGGCCCCAAGCACCGTTCCATCAGCCCCGGCCCCTGGAGCCCCCAGGGCCATCTGGTCGACCCCGGGAGCGTGGCGGCAGCCGGGACCGACGGGGGACTCGCGGGAGGTGGAGCGGGCCGGGTAGGCCCTCCCCCAGTCCGCCTGTCGTCCCCACGTCAGGACTTAGAAAAATCACCAAAGTCCTGCGGAGGCACCTGTGGACGCCCTGCTCCCCGGCCCTCAGGACGGCCCCACGCCTGTCCCATGCCGGCCCCATGCCGGTCCCCGACTCCCAGTTGGGACTGGGGGGGGGAGGGGGCGATACCACGGAGGCGTCCCCGACGGCCGGACCGCAATGGGAATCGCGGCCGGGCCCCTGGGGCGCCATATCCGTGCCTCCCCTCGCGACCCGATCCGGTCCGGTCCGTTCCGGTCCCCTCCGGTCCCCACCTCCGCAGCGGGCCTCGGAAAGCTTGGTAAGAAAATCGGGTCAGACGACCGGAACCCCACGCGTGCCCCGTGGCCGGGCCCGTCACGCCATCCACGGGCTTCCTCTCAAGGCTCGAGCGCGACACGGGAGAAAACCGCGCGACACGGAAGGCCCGACGACCGACCGGAGCCACCGGCCGGATGGCGTCCGGGCGCCGGACACACCCGCTCCCATTCCCCCACGGGCCGAGGAGGGGACACCGGTGGGTGCTGGTCGACCCGTCCAGGCGACCCCCACACCCTTCTCAGGGAGCGAGGCGGTGGCGGCGTCACACCCTCACAAGCCTGGAGGTTCAATCTCCCGCGAGCCGATCGCGCGCCGACACCCCAGAGAGAGCGGGACAATCACGCTAGTGTCACCGGCTTCCTGGAACTCCGGCTTGGGGACCGCAGCCAAATGCCATCCCTTACGGACATCGGCGACGCTCTGGCAGGGTGACGCTATATAAAAGCGGCCGCCAGGTGGCGCCCGACAACCGGCGCAAAGGACACCGAGACAGATCCAGATCGCGGGCCCGTGAAGGCGCACAGCCGGCCGCCCGGCCACCCGATCTTGTCCCGGCCCCACCTCGGAGGGGCGGGCAGAGGGTGTGGGGCGCGCGGACCCGGGGCGTCGGCCTCGGGAGCCCCCGACCAGCGCGGCACGGCTGCAGCACCCCAGGGCAGACCGGGAAAACGTGTCTGGGCCGCTCCAGCCGGAAAGGGAGCCGGCTGGCCACGGGACACGCGCGTACGCATGCGCTCACGCCCACGCACGCACGCCCACGCACGCACGCACGACCCCGCCGGAAGCGGACGTGGGCGGAAAATTCCCCAAAGGGGCGCGCGTGGGTGGCTCAGTCGCTAAGCGTCTGCCTTCAGCTCGGGTCACGATCCCAGGGTCCTGGTTTCCAGCTCCCCGTCGGGCTCCCTGCTCACCGGGAAGCCTACTTCTCCCTCTCCCGCTCCCCCTGCTTGTGTTCCCTCTCTCGCTGTCTGTCTGTCTGCCTGTCTGCCTGTCTGCCTGCCTGTCTGTCTGTCTGTCTCTCTCTCTCTCTCTCTCTCTCTCTCTCTCTGTGAAATAAATAAATAAAATCTTAAAAAAATAAAATAAAATTCCCCGCAGACACCGGCAGGCCCCAGAGGCCCGGCCGGCATTACGCGGGCTTCCCACAGCGGCACACGGGCGGTGCCCTGGGCCTCTGGGAGGACTTAAGACAAATTTCGGGGGGCAGGCAGGGAACGGAAAACAGAGACCGTGTGAGTACTCCTAGAACAACAACGGTTGAACCATTTTTCTTCTATCATTTCAAGGGGAGGAAGTCTCTCTCAAGCATACGAAGAAAGCTCAGGAGGGCAGAAAGGGGGTGATTGACACACGCCCCCAGAAAGGTGCACACTGAATCCCTCTCTGCGTGTACCACGATGACATCCAAGGACAACAAACAGGCATGGGGGAACATCCGTGCAAAGGCAGGTGTGGCGATAAGAATATCGGTTTCCCCCGAAACCGCCTGGGTGGCTCAGTCGTTGAGCGTCTGCCTTCGGCTCAGGGCATGATCCGGGCGTTCTGGGATTGAGCCCCGCATCAGGCTCCTCCGATGGCAGCCTGCTTCTTCCTCTCCCACTCCCCCTGCTTGTGTTCCCTCCCTCTCTCACTGGCTGTCTCTCTCTCTCTGTCAAATAAATAAATCAACCAGTATTTAAATATATATATATATATAATATTATATATTAATATATTTATATTTAACGTTTTTATTAAATACATTTAATATGTTTAAATATATATTTATTTTATTGTATATTTATTATATTTTTATTTATATAATATATAAATAAATAATATATTTATTATATATAAATATATATTATATATTTATTAAATATATTTAATATATTTAATATTATATATATATTATACACACACACACACACACACACACACACACACACATATATCTCGGTTTCAGCATCTGTGACCATAACCCGGAAACACACGGTGGGGGGGGGCGGGGGGGGGAGGAGGAGGCGCGGAATGGGGAGGAAGGGAGTTAAAATAGCCATTCACTAAACAAATCCAGCTCCGGGACATCCGCGCATTCCAACACTAGGACACGGGGGGGGGGGGGGGGGGGGCGGGGGGGGGGTAAGAGAGGAAGGGAGGGTGGGTGGTGCTTGAGAAGAGGTAAATAATTGATGATGAAATGTTCCATGATATTAAGGAGAAAAGAAAAACCAGGCGTAGCACTTCCTCTGGCGTGTAAAGGAAAAAAAGTTTTTTGTTTTTTTTTTTTTCTTCCTTTTTTCGTCTTTCAAGTACACGTATTTCAGGGCACCTGACTGGCTCTGTCGGAGGAGGACCGGGTGACTCTTGATCCGCAGGGGTCGTGAGTTCCAGCACCACGCTGGATGGGCATAGAGATTACTTAAAATTAGAAAGCTTTAAAAAACAAACACACAAACCACAGACGCGGAGCAGCATTAAGCATCCAAGACATACACCTGTCTTGGGGCGCCTGGGTGGTGCAGTCGGTTGGTTGGGCAGCTGCCTTTGGCTCGGGTCATAGCCCCAAGGTCCTGGAACAGAGCCCCCCATCACGCTCCCTGCTCAGTGGGGAGTCTGCTTCTCTCCCTCCCTCTGCCGATCCCCCTGCTTGTGCTCTCTCACTCACGCCCTCTTTCTCAAATAAATAAAAATCTTTATTATGGAAAGAAAAAAAAAAGATAAACACCTGTAAACAGGAAGTAGTCAGAGGAAAACATCCACAGTAGCAGAGGATGCGACATTAGAGGGCAGCAGAGCAGCATCCTAGCCAGGTGCTATGGCGCTTTACTGCTTTCTGTGCCCCGTAGGGACCTTTAAAAAAACCTCACCCTCCTATCCAGGGAGGAGAGGGCAGAAGCAACCTCCAGCAAGACTTCCTTTGATTAAAGGGAACTCTTATTACATTCACCTTCACCATTTGAACATGGGCTTTTAATGGTTTCCTTTCCAAGCCTTTCTCTTTGCCTTCTTCTTACCTGTGTGAATCCCTGATCCCACAGTCACAACATCCCCCCCCCCCCCGCCACCACCAGAACACACACACACACACACACACACACACACACACACACGGATGAAAACTGTTCTCTGTACACCATACATCCTGAGCACTGCGAAAGTAAATGAGGAAACGCGGACAAGAGAGAAATCAAGCAAATACCGTAACTCTGAAGGCTGGACATCTACTGAGTTGAGAGAACTGACCAAACATCAGAAACTTGAAATGAAGGTTTTCCTTTAAAGTTGATTCTTCCTTAGTGGGCTAAACTACCTACGTTCTTTACCGGTATTTCCTCAACTCAAGAGTGCGGCGATCCAAAGGCGGTTTCGCGGTAAAAAGTTTGTGGGTGCCGTCTTGACATTTGCTTTGCACGTACACATATTTCAGGGCACCAGGCTGGCTCGGTCAGTCGGAGGACCACGCGACTGCGACTCTTGATCTGCAGGGGTTGTGAGTTCCAGCACCACACTGGATGGGTGTGGAGATTACATAAACAAGCGGATGGGCAAAAGGAATTAAAATCGCTACGGTGATTTCAAACAAAACAAGTGAAAACAAAACAAAACTCGGAAATAAAGTCGCCCCTGGCTTAATGCTTATTTCTAGACGCGACGACAGAGACCTGTGAGGTTGCCAGACAAAGAGCTATCACGGAACAGATACCCAAACAGATACGCCCAAGCCCAACAGAGGTTTGACAAATGCTCAAAGGCCACTCGAAGGAGGAAAGATGGCCCACCTCCCCGTGACATCAGAGGACGGTAATCAGACATCCACAGACCAAGCACGCAGGCAGGCAGGCAGACAAAGGAACAAGAAAGCTGGGGTGCCCGGGTGGCTCAGTCGGTTAAGCGTCTGCCTTCGGCTCAGGTCATGATCGAAGGGTCCTGGGATCAAGCCCCCCCATCGGGGGCTCCCTGCTCACCAGGGAGTCTGCTTCTCTCTCTCTCTCTCTCTCTCTCTCTCTCTCTCTCTCTCTCTCTCACACACACACACACACACACACACCCTCCTCCCCGCTTGTCCCCCCCCGCCAAAAAATTGTTTAAATTAAAGAAAGAAGGAAAGCAAGCAAGCAAGCTTTGACCTAAACAGCCACACTTCACCCCTCACACAAATGTGAACTCAAAATGGATCACACACTGCCATGGGAAACATAAAACTGGAACACACCGGGGGGGGGGGGGAGCTCTAAGAGAAAAATTGAGGAACTAGGGCCAGGCAAAGAGAGTTTAAGACTTGACACCAGAGGCATGATCCATGAAAAAGACACGGAGAGGTGGGAAGTCATCAAAATTAAAAACCTAGGCTCTGTGAAACACCCTCTCAAGAGGGCCAAGTGACAAAGGACACGCAGAGGCCTGGGGGATTGGGGGGGGGGGGGGCTTGTGGCTCAGAGAGAAACAAAATGAGGAAACGCTCCCAGAGGTTGGATCAGGGTCACCAGGTGAACAGCGGTACAATCCGTTCAGATAGGAGGTCTGGCGCACGGCCAAGGCAAGGAAGAAGACCAAGATTTTAGGGTTAGGTCCCCTTGAATAGGTCGTGTCCACGAGGCTACCGAGTCAGAAAATCAGCTAGGCAGTTTTATCTCTAATTCCGAATGGACATGAAGTCTGGGGTTTATAAGCAGAAAGTCCATAAGCGATCACCCAGAGGCGATTAAACACAGAGAAACACCGTAGCAACAATAGACTCTGTAGGGCCCAGGGTCGAACTAGGGCCAGCGGGGTGGGGGTGGGGGTGGGGGTGGGGTGGGGGTGGGGGGGACACTTCACATTTTAACACCCAGCCTAAGGAGCCCATGCTGAAGAACACTGCCGCTGCAGAGGAGGACCGTCAGGAACGGTAGGAACGACAGGAGCAAGACACCGCCAGCTGTCAGGAACTACAGAGGGGATGAGAGATTCCCGAGGAACAAGGACCAATGAGCCACTTACCCAGACTGCCCTCAAGGAAACCAGAACATGTCACCCCTGAAAGGTGCCTCATCGGTACATGGCTTACTTTGAATTCAACTCACTGGAGACACAGCAGCTGCAGGAAGGATATTCCGACCCTTCTTTTCTTCGTGAGAGCAAGAGGTCGAACTCCCGTGTGAAAGGTACCTGCCCTGGAACCAGGAAGAAGACAGACATTCTTCATCACCAGAGACAAGGGGAGGGGACCGGGAGAATTAGGGTCTGAACAATCCACGTCAATAAACCCTCTTCGACCACCCCCTGTCTTCCCGGGGACGTCTCTCACCGCGGCCTACCGACCTGCCTGCCCCTTGCCCGAACCCCTTTGTCTTCTCCATTCTTCACAAGTTGGCTGATGCCTTGTCTTTACTCTCCTGCCCCGTCCATGTAAACACCCACTAACCGTCGTATGCCCTTCTCCCGTGAATCTCTTGTGTCGGTCGCCATCCTAGGCCCAGCCCGAGACCCCCAAGAGGGTAGAGGAGACTCTCTCCTTCCCCGCCCCTCCCCCCCCCCCACCGCGGGGCCTAGACTGTCCAACTGGAATGTCGGTGTCGGACTTGATGAGGAGAGCGAAGGCAAGAGAAATGAAGCGACAATGAGGTCTCCTTACAACTTGCAGCCCGCCGATAAATCCCTGAGACATACAGGGTGTAACAGCCCTACAACTCTCTCAAGGATTTTTTTTTTTTTTTTAACGTTTTACCGATGAGGATTTGCTGTAGTCAGTGTCACTTCACTCTCATAACCACAGACGCCCAGAATATGCTAACACCCCTCTATCAACCTGTGGCCCACTGACACACATCTAAAGGGCCTCATGACTCCCGCTTTGCTAAAACAGTAGGGACCGACCTTACCTTGACAAGAGCTAGCCCTGCAAGGTCTCGGAGACCTTGCTCTCAGTATACACAAATTCCTTAGAGACTTACCTTAGCCCTAACCCCCACTCACTAGAAACTGTATCACCAGTTAACGCCTCACAGTCCCAGTGCGGCTCTTTCCGCCCACAGATCCCGTCCCCATGCTATAATAAAAGCACCTGGTTGCACCAGAAACATCTCAAGAATTCTTTCTTGACCGCGTGCTTGGCAGCTCCACATCAGGTCTGCTTGTCTGTCTGTTCTTGTGTTTGTCCCTTCATGCGTGTGTGTGTGTGTGTGTGTGTGTGTGTGTGTACACGTGTGTACGTATCTGTCCGTCTGTCTAGTGGGGCTTTATTTATTTCTTTAGAGCGATTTGGGGTTCACTGCAAAACTGACTGGCGAATACGGACGGTACCCATATGCCACCTGCTCTGCCATCGCTCACTGCTCCCCGCCCCACCACCCAACATGCAGAGGCGCAGGTGTGCTCCCTCAGAGCTTCCCACTCCCCCATCTGTGCCAGAGCCGGTGTGTTGATTACAATGGATGAATCTACACTGAGGCATCATCATCACCCATTCAGAGTCCAGAGTTTACGCTAGGGTTCACTCTTGGTGTTGTCCATTCTATGGGTTTTGACAAAGGTATCTTACCATCATAGTAGCACACTCAGTAGTTCCACTGCCTTAAAAATCCTCTGTGTTCTGCCTGTTCATCACCCCCCCCCCACACCCCCAACCCCGCCAAAACCCCTGGCAGCCTACAGATCTTTTTTTTTTTTTCTTCCCTCCCTCCCTCCCTTCATCTTTCTTATTACTAGTGTGGATATCATTCGTTTATTATAAAAAAGAGACACGGAAATTATTTACGTAATGCAGGACTGCACAACTTCAGTGGACTGGGTAGTTTCACATGACGCCGTTTCAATAATGATTTATTTCAGGCTACATCTTTTCTGAGAATGTCACAATCCATGTCACCTACAACTACTTCGATGCCTCCATACTCTGGGAGAAGAAATTTCTCGCCAACTTGCATGCCAACTGGTTGAGTCTCTCCACCCTTTTCCTTTAGAGCCTCATCCAATAGCTACTCCTGTTGCTTGCAGTCCTTGTCCTGGAGATTTTTATGGGAGCACAATGCCTCCTTTGGTTACAATGTTGGCTGCACTCCTTTGACCTAAAACCTGGTCAAAGAGGGGGAGAAACCCTCTCTAAACGCCTGTCCGGCCATGACGCTGTCCGCTGCAGTTTGTACTCTGCTCTCCAGCCTACTGATTTCAGTTCTGTCTCCTCCACAATGTCACATTTAGTGGGAACCGTGAGTTATGTTCACCATCTCAGATTGGCTTCTCTCAGTCAGGAATACACATGTACGGTTCCCCCACCTGGCTCCCCACAGCTACCCATAGTTCCATAGCTCGCTCATTTCTTTCCAACGCCCCCGAAAAACATTCCATGGCCTGGATGTACCCCAGTCTACATATCCATTGACCTCCTGAGGGACTTCTTGGTTGCCTCCAAGGTCAGGCAGTTATGAATGAAGCTACCGTGAACGTCTGTGTGCAGGTTTCTGTGCAGACGTCAGTTTTCAACTCATTTGGGCCGTTGATAAATACCAAGGAGTGGGATTGCTGGGTCGTACGGTAAGAGTGTGTTTAGCTTGGAAAGGCATCGCCCATATTTGTGGCATTTTTTGGATGATAGCTGAGAGCAGGGCAGCACACTGAAGGAACAAGGTCATGAAGGAGGTAGAATTCAAAGATGCTGGAAAGGAAGATGTCACCAAGGCACGACCTTTACCTCCATCCTCGTAGGGTTTGTGGCTGACCCTGAGGATGACATTGACATGAGACAGATGACCAGGAAAAGGAGCATACAAATTTGTTTCCTACAAGTGTCACATGACAAAAGCCCTCCTGAGGAAACGAAGATCCTGAGAAGGAGCAAACCCTAAATGCTTGTATATTGGGTTGAACAAGGAGAGGCGATTGTGGGAGGGTAACTCAACAATGTGGCGAGGCTATAGGAACGTTAAGGATGTAAAACAAAACAAAACAAACAAAAAAGCAAGATCTGTTTGTCCAGAATTCTCATTCTCATTCTGAACTTCCTGTCCTTGAAGATCAGAATGTTACTCACGGGGCACCTGGGTGGCTCAGTCTGTTAAGGTTAAGTGGCTGCCTTCAGCTGAAGTCAGATCTCTCAATCCCGGCATCCTGGGATTGAGCCCTGCCTTGGCCTCTTTGCTCAGCGGGGAGTCTGCCTCTCCCTCTCCCTCTGTCCTTCCCCCCCCTACTCATGCGTGGGCTCTCGCTCACCCTCCCTCCCTCCCTCCCTCTCTCTCAAATAAATAAAATCTTTTTAAAAACTTTTAAAAAAAGAATGTCTCTCACTCCCCTTCTGGCATAGGGAAGACATCTTCCAGGGGGATGGGTGGGGGAAGCTTCTGGGGAGAAAAGGGGGAGAGTCAGGTACCCTCCTTGCACCTGCGGGGCGGGGGGGGGGGGGGGGGTTGGGTTGGGTTGGGTGTGTGTGTGTCTGCTGCTGCCGCCGCCGCTGCTTTGTAGAAGTGTCTACAGTTCAAAACAGTACTCTGGTTTCCTTTATATCTAAAGCTCATCTCGGGTTTGGGGTTTGGGTTTGGACAGGAGGAGGGAGGGCCACATTTTCTTCTGACAGAGTGGAGAAAGAGAAGAGGGGTGCGGGCTTGTGCATATTCTTTTCCATCTTGGGGTGAGCGGAGGATTCAGATTCAGCTCTTGCCAGATGAGATCTAATTTCTCCATAAACAATCAGGCAAAATATCAGGCAAACAGAGGGCGAGTAAGCGTTAGAAGACCATGGACAAGATGGGTTCCAAAGCAATGATGCAATGATTTCATCAGAGGAACGTGAATGCCAAAGATTTCCAGGGACCATGTTTATGGATGACTTGGTGTGTAGGTCATTTCAAATTTACAGTGCTACCATCCATCCGGTCACTTCAGCCTACTGTCTCCAGCTCACACGAGCAGTGTAGTCGTGCAAATATAATATGGGGCTCATCCAGGGATGGGATTGTGCCAGAGAAAGGGAGACAGCAGCATGTAATTGAGCCTAAGGAGTGTCCAAGAGAGTGACTCTCTAAAGTACATCGAGGCAGAAGGAGACCGGCTGGATTTTTTGTTTGCTTGCTAGGTGTTTGTGGCAATGGGGTGGATGTGGGTGGGTGTTGTTTATTTTCTGGACAAGGTGAAGGGACCCTTCAAGTGGAAGTATTTGCACAAGGGGTCTTGCAGGATGGGAGGGTGCAGCTCAGTCCCTTTACCAAGAAAAAAGGAGAATCAGACCTTTTAAGAACTAGGCAAGGAGAGGAGTCTAGCTTTGGTTATTGCAGCACCCAGGCACCTCGGCAGAAACAACAGAAGGTTCCCAAAAGGAACCGAGTTGCAGGAATCAGCGTGAGCAGGCCCCATCACCCTCAGCTCTCAGCTCTCAGCCCTCAGCCCTCAGCCACCTCCCCACCGGGGCAGGAGGCGTCTATAATCCAGTCTGAGCTCCAGATCTGGGTCCCGCCCCCCCTCACCCCCACCCACCTACAGGGCTCCCCTGCCCTCTTCTCAGCCAGAGACACATATGGGAGGGTGGTCCCAGAACAAATCTCCCCACATCCACAGAAATCTTGCCAGCACTTTGACCACTTGGCCTTGAGACACCAACTCATCTGTACCCGTGCATGATTTTTTCCTTGGACCAGGGGCCTAGTTCACCACTTAGGACGAACAGCAAATCCCCGCTTCCCCCCCTCCCCACCCTCCCCGCAGCCTATGGTTCCCAATTCGACCGGACAACATCAGTTGGGGGGGCGGGGATGGGGGAGCAGCTGAAGGGAGGGTCAGGGTGATCCATTCTAATGGGCCTCATTCAATCGTATCATTCAAATGCAGAAAGCTTTCTGTTAAAGTCAGAGCCTGGGGCTTCTCTCCACTGAATGGCTTTCCCAAACTTCCCCAACCCTTAGGCTGCAGCTTGCAAACTTCTGGGAAGAAAGGGAGGGAGGGAGGGAGGGAGGGAGGGAGGAGGGTAAGGGGAAAAAGGGGAAAGAGGATGTCCGAAGAGTTCACCTCATCTGGGTGTCAGTCCTTCATTCCATTTCTATGAAACATGGACAGAGGCCTGCCTTCTGTCACTGCCTCAAGCTGAAGTAAGGTGCAGTAGAGGCTTTGGAATGGAAGGGTCTGATACAGTGCAGGTCGCAACTTTTGGTCCCTTGTGTTATTGGAGGGGGTCTCAGAGATAGTTCCTTATCTGAGAACTTGGATATTTTTCTACATGGTTTCATTGATTTTATCCCCAAGTATACTCTATGGAATAGTAACAGCATAGCATGACCCAACTGTCTCATTCTGTCTCAGATTGATCTGATCCGGCGGGCCTCGTGGGCCTCGGAGAGTACAGACCGGTAAATTAGCCTGAGCCCCTCCCCCCCAGGACGGGGGCGGGGGGGGGGGGGGGCAAAGGTCGTGGTGGTTAAGGGCTTCTTGTAGCCAAGTAGCTTAGTGTTTGGTTTTACCTCTATGGGTTCTTTTTTTTTTTTTTTCCTTTACATATCTTTATTAAGTAATCTCTACACCCAACGTGGGGCTCGAAGTCACAACCCCGAGATCAAGAGTCGCATGTTCTACTGACTGAGCCAGCCAGGTGCCCCTATTTATATGGGTTCTTATTTCCAAACAGGAGTTAATAGAGGTGCCGCAAGCGGAGTTAACTATCACAGACTCGGCCTCATTCAGCAAGCAATCCGGTAGTTCATAAGAGGCATTTCTATGGAAACAAAAGGAAAACACTGGTTAATGGTTGGAACAAGGGATAAACCCAGTGTCTAAGTCCAGAGTACTACCGGTGAGAAGGTCTCTAGGATGTCAGGCTTGAAGCATCCTCAGATAGAGTGAGGGTGGGCAGGGGCAATCTGACGAATTTTTCTGGTGTGTAGTTCAAATGTCTCATTTTGAGTGGCCCATAGAGCAACAGGCACAAAGATTGTCTATGTACGAGCTATTGTTGCCATTTCCCTGAAATTTATTTCAAGTTGACCAGCTTTCACTTGCCACACTTCAGGAAAAAGGGCACTTTCAGTTCTTAATGATTGTAAGGTAAGAGAATGGGAGAATGTTGGAAACCTTAGTTTGAACAGTCATAGTCAGAGACTCAAGGAAACCCGAAGGATTCAGGATCCAGTCCAGGTTTATAGGCAAACAACATATGTTCAAAGATAATTCATCAGAACTAGCACCTAACACCTACAAAAGTGTGTTATTGAAATACAGTCTTTCTCCCTAAAGTCACCTTCATTCCTGTCAAAGATAGCCAAATGAAGATTAATTTGTTTGTAAAACAAGCCCAGTTTTTAACAAACATGGCCTAATCATCTACGTAAGCACAGCAAAAATAGCAATTGACCAAATCATATATAAGGTTCTTTCTTTCTTTCTTTCTTTCTTTCTTTCTTTCTTTCTTTCTTTCTTTCTTTCTTTCTTTCTTTCTTTCTTTCTTTCTTTCTTTCTTTCTTTCCTCTTTTAAATCTGCTTTGATGTAGCTTTTTATAAGGAATTTTAGATTGAACCTTTAACTGCCTTTTTAAAGCCAAGAGCCAAGCCAAGTATTTCCCATCGGATTTGTCTGCAA
>NW_026623019.1:34685913-34688413 GCF_023065955.2 Ursus arctos
CTGTGCAACTAGTAAAATTTCACTTCTAGTCTATTCTTTTGGTCAAGACAAGTCCCAAGACCCAGTCCAAAACCAGGGGACAGAGCAATCGAGCCTACCTCCAGATAGCAGGAGCATCGAAGGCACATGACGTGAGGGTGCACACGTGCCAGGAGGTAAGGGAGGTACGGTTGTCAGTCTCCCACGAGGGATTCCTAAACCCTATGCCACGACGCACATTTTTGTAAAAGTAAGCTTGACGTGTTAGCGTCTAAAACATGATTTCCTTTGAATCGACCCCTAGAATTGGATTCGTCCAAAAGAAGGGGAAGATGCGTTTTTCAGGCTCTTGATACCAAAGCTCTTGACTTCCAGAATGGACTTGGATGACCCTTCACCATCTCTGCTTTGTAAGACAGTGCAAATTTAATTGGCCAACCCCGCATGAAAAGGTTGTCGATCACGTTCCCCTCCGAATTCAAATTCAAGGCAGGATTCCTTTTTAAAGGCACAGAGCAGCCAGCTCCGTGGCAAGGAGCCAGAATTCTCCGGGTGGATCTCAGATCCACCGAATCCCACAAACCCCGTGTGACGTGAATGTACGAATTCGTGGAGGTTTCCCTCCCGATGGCTAAGAAGATGCTTTCACATCAGTGATGACAAAACGCAAACCCACAAAACCCCGATAGATGGGCACGGTCTTCCCTAAAGGGTCCCTTATTTCATGGAATCCAATTCTTCCACCTTGCAGTCTGCATTCACGGCTTCTATTTTCCGAGAGGCCGACACTCTTTCTCTGCAGACATGTCACAAGATCGGCAGGATACGGTCTTCCGTGCGTCGGGCACACCAAAAGCTGTTGGGAAGGCCCCTGCCATCGGAATGTATTCGGCACGGATGCTAAGGAAGACTTTGAAACCGATCTAGTCCGGTTCCGTCCTTCAGTCCTCTTGGGGGCAGAGCTTCCGTGTTCCATGCCCCCTCTCCAGGAACGCCACTCTCCCCACAATTTCAGGTGTCCAGGCAACCCGGAAACTCTCGAGCTAGGTGAGTTCTTCTGGGAAGGGGCGGGGGGGGGGTTGGGGGGGAAAGGGTGGGCAGTGCCGACGTTTGGAAACATTGAAGGGCACCCGAGGCGAGGCTATGGCCAAACCGAGTCCGTGCACAGGTACGTAAGGCGGGGGTGGGGGGGCGGGGGTGGGGATGGGGGGGTGGTGGGGTGGGGCACGAAACCTGTGCTCTCCGTAGGTTACGAAAAGCTCAGGGGCACCTGGCTGGCTCTCTGTAGAGCGCGCTGACTCTTGATCTCAGAGTCCTGAGTTCGAGCCCCACGTTGGGTGTAGAGTTTACGTGAACCAGCAGCAGCAGCAGCAGCAGCAGCAGCAGCAGCAGCAGCAGCAGCAGCACCACCACCACCACCACCACCACCACCACCACCACCACCACCAAAAATGATAATAATGAAAAGCTCGAAAAGCCCCACGGCCCCTGGCAGGATGTCTATGGCAAGCCACACCTCCACGACAAATAGCTTTCCACAGTGACGGCGACGGATGGCGGAAGGACAGAGGCAGCACCCTACCCCAAACCTCACAGCCTGCCTCCTTTCCGGCCAGATGTGCAGCATCTGGGAACGGCTTTGAAACCTTCCCAGTCAACGGCTTGGGCCCGCCTGTCGGGAAAAGCGCTCTGCTGTTCATTTCACTCCTGGACGAGCCTAGGAAGATGAAGCGGCGGTAGCTCTCCGTGGGGGGGGGGGGGGGGCGCCACGCGATCCAACACACACGACCACAGCCACTGAGGAGCATGAGATCTGTATGGCCTCGAGGGGTACAGGATAGCCCGTGAATCCTTTTCCAAGGAAGAAGGCGGCAACGTGAGAGCGTGCAAAACACTTTCTCACAGCATCTGCTGATGGTGCTAGGACTTCTGTCCCCGGAGAGGATACTATTTTTCCACCGCTTCCAGTTTTAAGAGAAAGGGTCAGGGGAAAATCATTCAGTCGTTCCACTCATCTTCATGGCTCATCGTGGAAAACGAAGACGCCGTACAAAGGAGCAAAGCGCGGATCCATGCAAACACATGGGTGAGCCCCCCCAAAACATGACGCTAAGTGAAAGGAACCAGACAGCCAGGGTGACATAATGCCTTGGGATCCCATGGGTAGGAAAGAGCCAGACGGAATAGCCCAATCCTAGAGGGAGGGAGCAAACAGATCAGAGGCTGTTGGGGGAGAATGGTGAAGAGAGCCGGGGTGAGGGTCAGGGTGAGGTTGAGGGTGGGGGGGGGGGGAGGCGCGGACGGGAAGGGGGAGGGGTGGGGGGTGTCTCTTTTTGAGGTGACGGAAATGTTCTGGAAATGGCGGTGCGGGTCGTGCAGCTTTGTGAGTAACCTTTAAAAAAAATAAAAAAGGCCACCGAACCGTACACTTTCAAGAGGATGTGAATCATGGCGTGCGAATTGTATCTCCACTTTGAAAATGTGTGAGGAAAAAAATGTAGCAGATGCAGGTTGGTAGGTT
>NW_026623019.1:34700913-34705647 GCF_023065955.2 Ursus arctos
CACGGATGGGAGGCCGCAGCGGGCCTGGGAAGCGCCAAGCACACCGGGGCGCGGCACCGGGGCAGCAGCCGGATGGGAGGAGGGCCACCAGACGGCTCAGCGGCGAGGGACTAGGCGCCGGAAACAGGAAAAGCAGCGGGGGAAAGGACCGCGGGCCGCCGCGAGGGGGCTCAGGGACCCTTCAAAGGCGCCTCAGAGCCCGAGGTCGGCCACCGGGGCACACGGGGTCCCACCGCCCGAGGCCTCCAGCACAAGGGCGGTCCCGTGGCACCCGAGGATGCCGACCCGGCCCCCGGCGGGCCCTGGCAACCTCGCGGGGCTCGGGCCACAACCACCACGCCACCGTCACGACCGGCCCCCAGAACGCTCTCCCGCACGCGCAGCAACGCCAACCCCCCTGCACCCTGCTCGACCAGAGACCCTCCTCACGAGGGGCCGAGAGCACTTCGCCCGGGGACGACCACCCCCCCAAAGCCGTAGCGGCTGGGGAGGGGACAACACCCAACAGCGGCGAGGCCGGTTTCGGTCCCAAGAGGGCGGATCGGGGGCACGACGTGCCTTCAGCCATCTGGTCGAGGCGGGCACGGAGGGGGTGGGTCGGCGGTGACGGGGAGGGGGCGCAGGGCGGGCGAGGGCCGGGAGCGCGTGGGGGGAGTGGTTCGGGGGAAGGGCGCGCGCCAACGAAGACGCGAACCGGGCCACCGGGTAAACGTGCACGGGATCCCACCGCCACCAGCATGAGAGCGGTCCCGCGACGCCCGGGACGCCGGCCGGCCTCAGCACCCTTGGCGGGGCCCCCCCCCCGCGAACCAGGCCCCACCACGGCTGGGACCCAAAAACCCCACGTGACCCCCGCCGCAGGGGCCCAGCAGAACCTCCGTCCATCCGTCTGGTCCATCCCGGAGTCACGACCCAGGGGAAGCAACCCCCAGGCGAGAGCGGCCCGACCCGTGCCCGCACGCCACCCCCGGCGGCAACTCGGGACGGGAGCGGGCGGGAGACAGCCGCTCGCACGGCACGGGGAAGCGGGACGCGCGGGGGCGCCCCACCCCTCGGGAGACACAGCACCGCGAGGGAGTGGCCGCACGCGCACTCGCACGCACGCGGGAGCCCCGCGCGCCGGACGCCGGCCAGGCCCAGCGGGATCCTCCCCCGACTCGGAGGGGGGAGGCGCAGGCCGCGGTAGGCAAAGAGCGGCGCTCGGCCCCGCCGCGGGGCCGGCAGACCCCTCACGGAGAGGGGGCTCTGCCCAACACGCAACGGTAGTCCCCCCGCATCGGTGGCCACTACACGCAGAGGAGGGGCGGCAGCTGGGGGGTTCCGGTACCCCAAGGCACCCTCTCGGATCGCTAGAGAAGGCTTTCTCACCGAGGGCGCATCGCCCCCACCCATTCGTCCCCCGACCGGGCCCCGCTAAACGGCTCTCCAAAGGCCGCCAAGGGCTCGGGGGGCGGGGGTAGGTCTGCGGCAAGGGGCAGGCACAGGGCAATCCTGAGCGCTCACGGCTGGGGCCCAACAAGGAGACCGTCCTTGCCCCGCCACGCACACCATGCTCGCGTCACCGCCCGGAAAGAGCTCCGTGCCTCCGGCGAGGCCACGAGAGGCGGAGACGGACGTGGCATGCTGGGGCGAAGAAACGGCACCCCTCGGCTGGCCAAGCGCCACAGCGCTGGCTCGGCCCGCCGCGATCGCTCACACACCCCGCCACGTCCAGGCCCCCCCAGCACGGCATGCGCCAGGGGGACGACGAGGCGCCCGCATCCCCATGGGGGGGGCAGGTGGTCCTCCCTTACCGACTCCACCACCCGCTCCTCGGACTACGCCACCAACAGCGGTGGCCCGAGGGGGTCGCTGGGAACAGGAAACGACGCCACCGCTCGGCCTCGGGCACCTGAGACAACCTGGAGCGCTCCAGGGGCACCACGGAGGGCCAGGCGCAACGCGCTCAGCACGCCCAGGCGGTGAGCAGCGCGGCGTCGGGACGGCCCTCCCCATGGCAGGGAGAGCCGCTCACCACACGAAGCCAAGAAAGGCAAGCGAGAGTGTCCGCTGCGTCAGAGGACCCCGGTCCCACGGACACCAGGAGGCCGAACGTGGGAGGGCGGGGTCGGGCCGGAGTCCACACCCCCCCCCCGCGCCCTCCCCGCACCGCCACAGCAGGCGGAGGAGGAGGAGGAGCGCGAAGGGCCCGCGGGCAGAACGAGAAGAGCGGTCCCATTCGCCATGAATGTCCGTCCCTCGTCTGACGCGGCTTAGGCCCGGCCCGGGAGAGCACGAGATCACCACATCGATCGGCAGAATGTGCCCAGGGAGGTCCCGAGGGGGGGAAAGCCCGGCGAGGACAGCAACCAGAGGGACCTGCTTTCAGCCTCGCCAGCACCCCTCGACCCCAGGGCGAGAGCAGCCGGACAACCCAAGGAAGGAGGACGCCTGACACGTGGCACGGAGCCTTGCGGGACAAGGGTTGTCACGACCGCAGCCAGGTGCCCGCAGTGGGGAGCGCACGGGGTAAAGCACCCACGCCGCCTGCCCACACCGCCCTCGGGTGCTGGAGACCGGAGGCGGCACCACGGCCTGGACCATCTGGAGGCACCCGAGCCGGCGCACAGGCCCACGCGGACGGCTCAAGTAAGCGAGGGCACAGCCGGGCTTGGCACCATGGTCAAGCCCAGAGGTCCCCCCCGCCCCGCACACGCCCAGAGGTCCCCATCTCTAAGGCGACAGTCGCCAAAGCACAGCGTGTCAGCACCTACCTGGCAACAAAAAGTGCTCATTTCAGGTGACAAAATCACCACGCCGACTGCCGGGGCCTAGACACAAGTCACCGGGACCTCCTGGGACCGTAGCCAGGCCACCGGCCCCAAGCACCGTTCCATCAGCCCCGGCCCCTGGAGCCCCCAGGGCCATCTGGTCGACCCCGGGAGCGTGGCGGCAGCCGGGACCGACGGGGGACTCGCGGGAGGTGGAGCGGGCCGGGTAGGCCCTCCCCCAGTCCGCCTGTCGTCCCCACGTCAGGACTTAGAAAAATCACCAAAGTCCTGCGGAGGCACCTGTGGACGCCCTGCTCCCCGGCCCTCAGGACGGCCCCACGCCTGTCCCATGCCGGCCCCATGCCGGTCCCCGACTCCCAGTTGGGACTGGGGGGGGGAGGGGGCGATACCACGGAGGCGTCCCCGACGGCCGGACCGCAATGGGAATCGCGGCCGGGCCCCTGGGGCGCCATATCCGTGCCTCCCCTCGCGACCCGATCCGGTCCGGTCCGTTCCGGTCCCCTCCGGTCCCCACCTCCGCAGCGGGCCTCGGAAAGCTTGGTAAGAAAATCGGGTCAGACGACCGGAACCCCACGCGTGCCCCGTGGCCGGGCCCGTCACGCCATCCACGGGCTTCCTCTCAAGGCTCGAGCGCGACACGGGAGAAAACCGCGCGACACGGAAGGCCCGACGACCGACCGGAGCCACCGGCCGGATGGCGTCCGGGCGCCGGACACACCCGCTCCCATTCCCCCACGGGCCGAGGAGGGGACACCGGTGGGTGCTGGTCGACCCGTCCAGGCGACCCCCACACCCTTCTCAGGGAGCGAGGCGGTGGCGGCGTCACACCCTCACAAGCCTGGAGGTTCAATCTCCCGCGAGCCGATCGCGCGCCGACACCCCAGAGAGAGCGGGACAATCACGCTAGTGTCACCGGCTTCCTGGAACTCCGGCTTGGGGACCGCAGCCAAATGCCATCCCTTACGGACATCGGCGACGCTCTGGCAGGGTGACGCTATATAAAAGCGGCCGCCAGGTGGCGCCCGACAACCGGCGCAAAGGACACCGAGACAGATCCAGATCGCGGGCCCGTGAAGGCGCACAGCCGGCCGCCCGGCCACCCGATCTTGTCCCGGCCCCACCTCGGAGGGGCGGGCAGAGGGTGTGGGGCGCGCGGACCCGGGGCGTCGGCCTCGGGAGCCCCCGACCAGCGCGGCACGGCTGCAGCACCCCAGGGCAGACCGGGAAAACGTGTCTGGGCCGCTCCAGCCGGAAAGGGAGCCGGCTGGCCACGGGACACGCGCGTACGCATGCGCTCACGCCCACGCACGCACGCCCACGCACGCACGCACGACCCCGCCGGAAGCGGACGTGGGCGGAAAATTCCCCAAAGGGGCGCGCGTGGGTGGCTCAGTCGCTAAGCGTCTGCCTTCAGCTCGGGTCACGATCCCAGGGTCCTGGTTTCCAGCTCCCCGTCGGGCTCCCTGCTCACCGGGAAGCCTACTTCTCCCTCTCCCGCTCCCCCTGCTTGTGTTCCCTCTCTCGCTGTCTGTCTGTCTGCCTGTCTGCCTGTCTGCCTGCCTGTCTGTCTGTCTGTCTCTCTCTCTCTCTCTCTCTCTCTCTCTCTCTCTGTGAAATAAATAAATAAAATCTTAAAAAAATAAAATAAAATTCCCCGCAGACACCGGCAGGCCCCAGAGGCCCGGCCGGCATTACGCGGGCTTCCCACAGCGGCACACGGGCGGTGCCCTGGGCCTCTGGGAGGACTTAAGACAAATTTCGGGGGGCAGGCAGGGAACGGAAAACAGAGACCGTGTGAGTACTCCTAGAACAACAACGGTTGAACCATTTTTCTTCTATCATTTCAAGGGGAGGAAGTCTCTCTCAAGCATACGAAGAAAGCTCAGGAGGGCAGAAAGGGGGTGATTGACACACGCCCCCAGAAAGGTGCACACTGAATCCCTCTCTGCGTGTACCACGATGA
>NW_026623019.1:34705847-34710847 GCF_023065955.2 Ursus arctos
AGCCAGCCTGGTGCCCTGAAATATGTGTACGTGCAAAGCAAATGTCAAGACGGCACCCACAAACTTTTTACCGCGAAACCGCCTTTGGATCGCCGCACTCTTGAGTTGAGGAAATACCGGTAAAGAACGTAGGTAGTTTAGCCCACTAAGGAAGAATCAACTTTAAAGGAAAACCTTCATTTCAAGTTTCTGATGTTTGGTCAGTTCTCTCAACTCAGTAGATGTCCAGCCTTCAGAGTTACGGTATTTGCTTGATTTCTCTCTTGTCCGCGTTTCCTCATTTACTTTCGCAGTGCTCAGGATGTATGGTGTACAGAGAACAGTTTTCATCCGTGTGTGTGTGTGTGTGTGTGTGTGTGTGTGTGTGTGTGTGTGTTCTGGTGGTGGCGGGGGGGGGGATGTTGTGACTGTGGGATCAGGGATTCACACAGGTAAGAAGAAGGCAAAGAGAAAGGCTTGGAAAGGAAACCATTAAAAGCCCATGTTCAAATGGTGAAGGTGAATGTAATAAGAGTTCCCTTTAATCAAAGGAAGTCTTGCTGGAGGTTGCTTCTGCCCTCTCCTCCCTGGATAGGAGGGTGAGGTTTTTTTAAAGGTCCCTACGGGGCACAGAAAGCAGTAAAGCGCCATAGCACCTGGCTAGGATGCTGCTCTGCTGCCCTCTAATGTCGCATCCTCTGCTACTGTGGATGTTTTCCTCTGACTACTTCCTGTTTACAGGTGTTTATCTTTTTTTTTTCTTTCCATAATAAAGATTTTTATTTATTTGAGAAAGAGGGCGTGAGTGAGAGAGCACAAGCAGGGGGATCGGCAGAGGGAGGGAGAGAAGCAGACTCCCCACTGAGCAGGGAGGATGGGGGGCTCTGTTCCAGGACCTTGGGGCTATGACCCGAGCCAAAGGCAGCTGCCCAACCAACCGACTGCACCACCCAGGCGCCCCAAGACAGGTGTATGTCTTGGATGCTTAATGCTGCTCCGCGTCTGTGGTTTGTGTGTTTGTTTTTTAAAGCTTTCTAATTTTAAGTAATCTCTATGCCCATCCAGCGTGGTGCTGGAACTCACGACCCCTGCGGATCAAGAGTCACCCGGTCCTCCTCCGACAGAGCCAGTCAGGTGCCCTGAAATACGTGTACTTGAAAGACGAAAAAAGGAAGAAAAAAAAAAAAACAAAAAACTTTTTTTCCTTTACACGCCAGAGGAAGTGCTACGCCTGGTTTTTCTTTTCTCCTTAATATCATGGAACATTTCATCATCAATTATTTACCTCTTCTCAAGCACCACCCACCCTCCCTTCCTCTCTTACCCCCCCGCCCCCCCCCCCCCCCCCCCGTGTCCTAGTGTTGGAATGCGCGGATGTCCCGGAGCTGGATTTGTTTAGTGAATGGCTATTTTAACTCCCTTCCTCCCCATTCCGCGCCTCCTCCTCCCCCCCCGCCCCCCCCCACCGTGTGTTTCCGGGTTATGGTCACAGATGCTGAAACCGAGATATATGTGTGTGTGTGTGTGTGTGTGTGTGTGTATAATATATATATAATATTAAATATATTAAATATATTTAATAAATATATAATATATATTTATATATAATAAATATATTATTTATTTATATATTATATAAATAAAAATATAATAAATATACAATAAAATAAATATATAATATATTTAAACATATTAAATGTATTTAATAAAAACGTTAAATATAAATATATTAATATATAATATAATATATATATATATATATATATATATATTTAAATACTGGTTGATTTATTTATTTGACAGAGAGAGAGAGACAGCCAGTGAGAGAGGGAGGGAACACAAGCAGGGGGAGTGGGAGAGGAAGAAGCAGGCTGCCATCGGAGGAGCCTGATGCGGGGCTCAATCCCAGAACGCCTGGATCATGCCCTGAGCCGAAGGCAGACGCTCAACGACTGAGCCACCCAGGCGGTTTCGGGGGAAACCGATATTCTTATCGCCACACCTGCCTTTGCACGGATGTTCCCCCATGCCTGTTTGTTGTCCTTGGATGTCATCGTGGTACACGCAGAGAGGGATTCAGTGTGCACCTTTCTGGGGGCGTGTGTCAATCACCCCCTTTCTGCCCTCCTGAGCTTTCTTCGTATGCTTGAGAGAGACTTCCTCCCCTTGAAATGATAGAAGAAAAATGGTTCAACCGTTGTTGTTCTAGGAGTACTCACACGGTCTCTGTTTTCCGTTCCCTGCCTGCCCCCCGAAATTTGTCTTAAGTCCTCCCAGAGGCCCAGGGCACCGCCCGTGTGCCGCTGTGGGAAGCCCGCGTAATGCCGGCCGGGCCTCTGGGGCCTGCCGGTGTCTGCGGGGAATTTTATTTTATTTTTTTAAGATTTTATTTATTTATTTCACAGAGAGAGAGAGAGAGAGAGAGAGAGAGAGAGAGAGAGAGACAGACAGGCAGGCAGACAGGCAGACAGGCAGACAGACAGACAGCGAGAGAGGGAACACAAGCAGGGGGAGCGGGAGAGGGAGAAGTAGGCTTCCCGGTGAGCAGGGAGCCCGACGGGGAGCTGGAAACCAGGACCCTGGGATCGTGACCCGAGCTGAAGGCAGACGCTTAGCGACTGAGCCACCCACGCGCGCCCCTTTGGGGAATTTTCCGCCCACGTCCGCTTCCGGCGGGGTCGTGCGTGCGTGCGTGGGCGTGCGTGCGTGGGCGTGAGCGCATGCGTACGCGCGTGTCCCGCGGCCAGCCGGCTCCCTTTCCGGCTGGAGCGGCCCAGACACGTTTTCCCGGTCTGCCCTGGGGTGCTGCAGCCGTGCCGCGCTGGTCGGGGGCTCCCGAGGCCGACGCCCCGGGTCCGCGCGCCCCACACCCTCTGCCCGCCCCTCCGAGGTGGGGCCGGGACAAGATCGGGTGGCCGGGCGGCCGGCTGTGCGCCTTCACGGGCCCGCGATCTGGATCTGTCTCGGTGTCCTTTGCGCCGGTTGTCGGGCGCCACCTGGCGGCCGCTTTTATATAGCGTCACCCTGCCAGAGCGTCGCCGATGTCAGTAAGGGATGGCATTTGGCTGCGGTCCCCAAGCCGGAGTTCCAGGAAGCCGGTGACACTAGCGTGATTGTCCCGCTCTCTCTGGGGTGTCGGCGCGCGATCGGCTCGCGGGAGATTGAACCTCCAGGCTTGTGAGGGTGTGACGCCGCCACCGCCTCGCTCCCTGAGAAGGGTGTGGGGGTCGCCTGGACGGGTCGACCAGCACCCACCGGTGTCCCCTCCTCGGCCCGTGGGGGAATGGGAGCGGGTGTGTCCGGCGCCCGGACGCCATCCGGCCGGTGGCTCCGGTCGGTCGTCGGGCCTTCCGTGTCGCGCGGTTTTCTCCCGTGTCGCGCTCGAGCCTTGAGAGGAAGCCCGTGGATGGCGTGACGGGCCCGGCCACGGGGCACGCGTGGGGTTCCGGTCGTCTGACCCGATTTTCTTACCAAGCTTTCCGAGGCCCGCTGCGGAGGTGGGGACCGGAGGGGACCGGAACGGACCGGACCGGATCGGGTCGCGAGGGGAGGCACGGATATGGCGCCCCAGGGGCCCGGCCGCGATTCCCATTGCGGTCCGGCCGTCGGGGACGCCTCCGTGGTATCGCCCCCTCCCCCCCCCAGTCCCAACTGGGAGTCGGGGACCGGCATGGGGCCGGCATGGGACAGGCGTGGGGCCGTCCTGAGGGCCGGGGAGCAGGGCGTCCACAGGTGCCTCCGCAGGACTTTGGTGATTTTTCTAAGTCCTGACGTGGGGACGACAGGCGGACTGGGGGAGGGCCTACCCGGCCCGCTCCACCTCCCGCGAGTCCCCCGTCGGTCCCGGCTGCCGCCACGCTCCCGGGGTCGACCAGATGGCCCTGGGGGCTCCAGGGGCCGGGGCTGATGGAACGGTGCTTGGGGCCGGTGGCCTGGCTACGGTCCCAGGAGGTCCCGGTGACTTGTGTCTAGGCCCCGGCAGTCGGCGTGGTGATTTTGTCACCTGAAATGAGCACTTTTTGTTGCCAGGTAGGTGCTGACACGCTGTGCTTTGGCGACTGTCGCCTTAGAGATGGGGACCTCTGGGCGTGTGCGGGGCGGGGGGGACCTCTGGGCTTGACCATGGTGCCAAGCCCGGCTGTGCCCTCGCTTACTTGAGCCGTCCGCGTGGGCCTGTGCGCCGGCTCGGGTGCCTCCAGATGGTCCAGGCCGTGGTGCCGCCTCCGGTCTCCAGCACCCGAGGGCGGTGTGGGCAGGCGGCGTGGGTGCTTTACCCCGTGCGCTCCCCACTGCGGGCACCTGGCTGCGGTCGTGACAACCCTTGTCCCGCAAGGCTCCGTGCCACGTGTCAGGCGTCCTCCTTCCTTGGGTTGTCCGGCTGCTCTCGCCCTGGGGTCGAGGGGTGCTGGCGAGGCTGAAAGCAGGTCCCTCTGGTTGCTGTCCTCGCCGGGCTTTCCCCCCCTCGGGACCTCCCTGGGCACATTCTGCCGATCGATGTGGTGATCTCGTGCTCTCCCGGGCCGGGCCTAAGCCGCGTCAGACGAGGGACGGACATTCATGGCGAATGGGACCGCTCTTCTCGTTCTGCCCGCGGGCCCTTCGCGCTCCTCCTCCTCCTCCGCCTGCTGTGGCGGTGCGGGGAGGGCGCGGGGGGGGTGTGGACTCCGGCCCGACCCCGCCCTCCCACGTTCGGCCTCCTGGTGTCCGTGGGACCGGGGTCCTCTGACGCAGCGGACACTCTCGCTTGCCTTTCTTGGCTTCGTGTGGTGAGCGGCTCTCCCTGCCATGGGGAGGGCCGTCCCGACGCCGCGCTGCTCACCGCCTGGGCGTGCTGAGCGCGTTGCGCCTGGCCCTCCGTGGTGCCCCTGGAGCGCTCCAGGTTGTCTCAGGTGCCCGAGGCCGAGCGGTGGCGTCGTTTCCTGTTCCCAGCGACCCCCTCGGGCCACCGCTGTTGGTGGCGTAGTCCGAGGAGCGGGTGGTGGAGTCGGTAAGGGAGGACCACCTGCCCCCCCCATGGGGAT
>NW_026623019.1:34723347-34745847 GCF_023065955.2 Ursus arctos
CCCCCCCCCGCCCGCCCGCCCGCCCGCCCGCCGCCGCGCCTCGCGGGGACCCGGGGTCGACCAGCACTCCCTTCCCCCCGGCGCGGCCGGCAGACTCGGGTCCCCCGGTCTTGCTGTGCCCGGGCCCCCTGAGCGACCGGCAGCCCTCTCCGTGGTGCGCCCAGGGCTTCCCGCACCCGTGAGTGATCCCCTTTGTGTTCTTCGCCTGGGTCCCACCCGCCAACGACCTCGTGCTTTCTTTGCCTTTCTAGACAAATCCTACCCCATTCGGAACGACACCCGTCTAGAGAAAAAGCAAACGTGGGAACGATTCTAAGTGGACCGTTCTTCCTTTCAGGACTGTCCTGGACTCCTGTTTCTTCGAGCACCGGTGGCAAAGCGCTCCAGGTTTCTCCGCGCACAAACGGTGTCCGGTCCGACGCAGATGACACAGGCTGCAACCGGTGCACCCTGGGTGGGTCGGAAGGCACGGGAGGAGCACGTGGGAGGAGCACGTCCCCTAGCTGTGCAGCTGTCCCCATCCATCCATCCATCCATCCATCCATCCATCCATCCATCCCAGGGACGGTGGGGAAAAGATCCCCAGTGGGCCCCCCCTCTTCGGCTAACGGCGCGCCCTGAGTTGGGAAGCGCTACCGACCCAGGTGGATCGGGACGGCGCCGTGCGCCGGAAAGGCGGGCACTGTGTCTCAGCCACCCTGAGACACCCCCCCCCCCCCCCCGTATTCGTCACTCGCAGTCTCACGGATTCACCGCAGTGCCGGTTGTCGGGCACCGCCCGCCCGGTGGTCACTTCTCTAGTGCCCAAAAGGTCGACCAGATGGTCCGGCCGCTGATGGGGCGGGTTGTGGGGGGGCTGGGATAGGGGGGCGGCGCGGGCGGGGGGGGGGGGAGGAGGGGCCGGAGAAAAGAAGAGGGAGCCCGAGAAAGGCCCGGAGGCGGGGCGGGGTGGGGTGGGGTGGGGTGGGGCGAGGGGGAGGGGGAGGGGGGGCGGGGTGTGGAGAGAGCATGGGTGGGAAGGAGGAACAGTTGCAGTTACGGTGATTTTTGTGGATCGTTTGGGAAATAGACTCACCTGTGTTCTTCTCTAAGCGTCTCCGACATCACGGATTCAACAAACCTACACCTTGGACAATGTTGACGTGGGGATACAGATGGACAACATGGAGACACGTCGCTGTTCTTCTCCATAGAGCTAGATCCAGAGAATGAGATCGATGGACCCACGGACGGAAATCAAGTTTCTCTTTCCCCGAAATGACCCAGGACACCCCTCTTCTAGTCAGCTCCCGTCCTGCTCCCCCCGCCCACCGCAACAACCTCTCACTGGACCTTCCCCCTTTGCCACCAGAAAGCTTTTCCACTCCTCCGCCTGGCCTGCGTTTGCTTCGAGTCTCTGCCAGACCCAGGTGGTGATAACCGCCCACAGACTCTGTTGACCTCAACAGGTGATTCCTGTTCTCATGTGGGTGATCTTTGTTTATCTCCACAGAGGTGATTAGTTTGGGGAACAAATAAAACCACTCAGAACAAGAACCCGACCTCCCCCTTCCCACACCTTTTGATGCAGATCTTCGTGGACGCACGGACCGGATGGATGGATGGATGGATGGATGGAGGGAGGGAGGGAGGGAGGGACCGAACGAACGAACGAACGAACGAACATCGGTCCACCACCGGCCCGTTCACCTACCTACCTACCTACCTACCTACCCACCCACCCACCTACCTACCTACCTACCAACCTACCAACCTGCATCTGCTACATTTTTTTCCTCACACATTTTCAAAGTGGAGATACAATTCGCACGCCATGATTCACATCCTCTTGAAAGTGTACGGTTCGGTGGCCTTTTTTATTTTTTTTAAAGGTTACTCACAAAGCTGCACGACCCGCACCGCCATTTCCAGAACATTTCCGTCACCTCAAAAAGAGACACCCCCCACCCCTCCCCCTTCCCGTCCGCGCCTCCCCCCCCCCCCACCCTCAACCTCACCCTGACCCTCACCCCGGCTCTCTTCACCATTCTCCCCCAACAGCCTCTGATCTGTTTGCTCCCTCCCTCTAGGATTGGGCTATTCCGTCTGGCTCTTTCCTACCCATGGGATCCCAAGGCATTATGTCACCCTGGCTGTCTGGTTCCTTTCACTTAGCGTCATGTTTTGGGGGGGCTCACCCATGTGTTTGCATGGATCCGCGCTTTGCTCCTTTGTACGGCGTCTTCGTTTTCCACGATGAGCCATGAAGATGAGTGGAACGACTGAATGATTTTCCCCTGACCCTTTCTCTTAAAACTGGAAGCGGTGGAAAAATAGTATCCTCTCCGGGGACAGAAGTCCTAGCACCATCAGCAGATGCTGTGAGAAAGTGTTTTGCACGCTCTCACGTTGCCGCCTTCTTCCTTGGAAAAGGATTCACGGGCTATCCTGTACCCCTCGAGGCCATACAGATCTCATGCTCCTCAGTGGCTGTGGTCGTGTGTGTTGGATCGCGTGGCGCCCCCCCCCCCCCCCCCCCCCCGGAGAGCTACCGCCGCTTCATCTTCCTAGGCTCGTCCAGGAGTGAAATGAACAGCAGAGCGCTTTTCCCGACAGGCGGGCCCAAGCCGTTGACTGGGAAGGTTTCAAAGCCGTTCCCAGATGCTGCACATCTGGCCGGAAAGGAGGCAGGCTGTGAGGTTTGGGGTAGGGTGCTGCCTCTGTCCTTCCGCCATCCGTCGCCGTCACTGTGGAAAGCTATTTGTCGTGGAGGTGTGGCTTGCCATAGACATCCTGCCAGGGGCCGTGGGGCTTTTCGAGCTTTTCATTATTATCATTTTTGGTGGTGGTGGTGGTGGTGGTGGTGGTGGTGGTGGTGGTGGTGCTGCTGCTGCTGCTGCTGCTGCTGCTGCTGCTGCTGCTGCTGCTGCTGGTTCACGTAAACTCTACACCCAACGTGGGGCTCGAACTCAGGACTCTGAGATCAAGAGTCAGCGCGCTCTACAGAGAGCCAGCCAGGTGCCCCTGAGCTTTTCGTAACCTACGGAGAGCACAGGTTTCGTGCCCCACCCCACCACCCCCCCATCCCCACCCCCGCCCCCCCACCCCCGCCTTACGTACCTGTGCACGGACTCGGTTTGGCCATAGCCTCGCCTCGGGTGCCCTTCAATGTTTCCAAACGTCGGCACTGCCCACCCTTTCCCCCCCAACCCCCCCCCCGCCCCTTCCCAGAAGAACTCACCTAGCTCGAGAGTTTCCGGGTTGCCTGGACACCTGAAATTGTGGGGAGAGTGGCGTTCCTGGAGAGGGGGCATGGAACACGGAAGCTCTGCCCCCAAGAGGACTGAAGGACGGAACCGGACTAGATCGGTTTCAAAGTCTTCCTTAGCATCCGTGCCGAATACATTCCGATGGCAGGGGCCTTCCCAACAGCTTTTGGTGTGCCCGACGCACGGAAGACCGTATCCTGCCGATCTTGTGACATGTCTGCAGAGAAAGAGTGTCGGCCTCTCGGAAAATAGAAGCCGTGAATGCAGACTGCAAGGTGGAAGAATTGGATTCCATGAAATAAGGGACCCTTTAGGGAAGACCGTGCCCATCTATCGGGGTTTTGTGGGTTTGCGTTTTGTCATCACTGATGTGAAAGCATCTTCTTAGCCATCGGGAGGGAAACCTCCACGAATTCGTACATTCACGTCACACGGGGTTTGTGGGATTCGGTGGATCTGAGATCCACCCGGAGAATTCTGGCTCCTTGCCACGGAGCTGGCTGCTCTGTGCCTTTAAAAAGGAATCCTGCCTTGAATTTGAATTCGGAGGGGAACGTGATCGACAACCTTTTCATGCGGGGTTGGCCAATTAAATTTGCACTGTCTTACAAAGCAGAGATGGTGAAGGGTCATCCAAGTCCATTCTGGAAGTCAAGAGCTTTGGTATCAAGAGCCTGAAAAACGCATCTTCCCCTTCTTTTGGACGAATCCAATTCTAGGGGTCGATTCAAAGGAAATCATGTTTTAGACGCTAACACGTCAAGCTTACTTTTACAAAAATGTGCGTCGTGGCATAGGGTTTAGGAATCCCTCGTGGGAGACTGACAACCGTACCTCCCTTACCTCCTGGCACGTGTGCACCCTCACGTCATGTGCCTTCGATGCTCCTGCTATCTGGAGGTAGGCTCGATTGCTCTGTCCCCTGGTTTTGGACTGGGTCTTGGGACTTGTCTTGACCAAAAGAATAGACTAGAAGTGAAATTTTACTAGTTGCACAGCCACAGCTGAAGAGGTGGTCCGGAAGCGTGCTTGACCCTCTTGGCAGGCCGTCCCGAGACCTTCACGGAAGAGAGCCAGTCTAGCTGACTGGGCCATGAGAGGCATCGACAAGAGAGGCAACCCGGTGCTCGGCCAGCACCGACTGCAGACTTGGGAATGTGGCCAAGTTGCACCTTCAAACTCAGTTGACCCTCCAGCTGAAGGCCACTGCTGGAGTGAGCCCGGGGTACACCGGTAGAAACCACGTGGCCACCCAAGGCAAGCACCAGGAAATGATAAAGAGATGTTGTTTCAAGCCATTGCGGTGTTAGGGTGATACACCCTGAGGATCAGATCGCTGCACAGCAGCAATAGATACGGCGCGCGCACGCGCACACACACACACACACACACACACACACACACACACCGCCCCCCACGCACCCCGAACAGAAGTTGGAATTCACCTGAATGTCAAACAACAGCGGAATGGTGAAGTACATGATGCTCTAGTCACATGATAGAATAGAACGCAGATAGGACGCATTAGGATTGCGTAGACGGTTTGGAGGCACGGGATTGTGCAATGTGTTGTGTTGTGTTGTGTTGTGATACTTTGTGAAAAGCGGTATGAAATATTGGACGGACAATGGGCTCTCTCTTAGGAGAAGACACCAAATCATTTCAAAGGCTATGGATGGGGAAACCAGTTCTTCGATCTTTTCACTTCTGTTTCTCCCCCTACTCTGTTCTTTAGGATGATACTTCGGCCTCCTCCCCTTTCTCCAAGCCAACGACCATACATGCTTTTTTAACACATCGGGTCCTAAACGGAAGCAGAACTTTGGCTACTGGTCTTGGGAACGATTATTTTATTTCCTAGATTTATACCGATCTGCCCAACTTTCGCCTCTCATGGCTCTTCTCTCTCTGCGGGACAAGGGGAGAACACGGGTCTTACGATGAAAGAAGCCCACTTGGGAGGGACTGTCACTTGTGGAAAATGAAATCCGGGCAAAGTAGTGAAAGCAGGATCGATAAAGAATATGTTACAGGTTAAAGATATTCCGGTTTGATCCCCCCCCCCCCCCCAAGCAAGCAAGCACTCACTTTTGATGCCGTGGCTTTGTTCGTTCGTTCGTTCGTTCGTTCATTTTTTAAAAGATTTTATTTATTTATTTGAGAGAGAGAGAGAGAGAGAGAGAGAGAGCGAGCGCGGGAGAGCACAGCACGAGCTGGGTGAGGGGCAGAAGGAGAAGCAGGCTGTCCGCTGAGCAGGGAGCCCGATGCGGGGCTCAATCCCAGGATTCCGGGATCATGACCTGAGCCTAGGGCAGACACGCTCAACCGATTGAGCCACCCAGGCACCCCATCATTTATTCTTTGTTAAAGATTTTATGTTTGGGACGCCTGGGTGGCACAGCGGTTAAGGGTCTGCCTTCGGCTCAGGGTGGGATCCCGGTGTTGTGGGATCGAGCCCCACATCAGGCTCCTCCGCTATGAGCCTGCTTCTTCCTCTCCCACTCCCCCTGCTTGTGTTCCCTCTGTCGCTGGCTGTCTCTATCTCTGTCGAATAAATAAATAAAATCTTAAAAAAAAAAAAAAGATTTTATGTTTATGTAATCTCTACAACCAACGTGAGGCTTGAACTCACCACCTCGAGATCAAGAGTCACACGCTCTACCGACCAAGCCAGCCAGGCGCCCCGATGCCATGTTTTAAATCTCTTTGCTTGCCTGCCTGCCTGCCTGCCTGCCTACCTACCTACCTACCTATCTCTACATCCAACTGAAACTTTAAATCCATGAGGTGGGAGCTTCAGCTATCTGGTTGTTGCTGTATCCCGAACATAGAAGGACGTTTGCCATAGAATAGCACTTTCAATAAATCATCTGTTAAGTGAATACTGATCAAAGAAATTGTCAACTTTTAACATTTGTGGGCCCTGCTCCCGGGCCTTCACACTTACCCAGGTCCAAATGACTCCACAAAACCTCAACACGTGGGCTCTATTTCCGCGCTGAGCACACATTGCATGTTTGCTTCAATTAAAAAAAAAAAAAAAATCAAGGGGTGCCTGGCTGCTGGCTGGCTCCGTCCTCCGTCGGGACTCGGGATTGTGAGTTTGAGCCCTATGTTGGGTGTAGAGATTACATAAACATAAAATCTTTAAAAAAGTTTTTTCAATCAAGCCCTAAAAAGGAGGTTTCCAAACATAAAGATGAGAAAACAAAAGAAAACCTCCCTGGCTCCCATAAGATCAGAGTCACACAGCCTTGCACACACTAAAAACAGAAAATAAACTCCGTGACTTTCTGCAGTGTCCTTCATCAGGATGACGTGTAACTCTTTATGGAAAACACACACACACACACACACACACACACACACACACACACACACACACATCAGTGAGATCATATGATAATTTTCTTTCTCTGATTGACTTATTCCACTTAGCATAATACCCTCTAGTTCCATCCATGTCATTGCAAATGGCAAGATTTCTTTCTTTTCTTTCTTTCTTTCTTTCTTTCTTTCTCTCTCTCTCTCTCTCTCTCTCTCTCTCTCTCTCTCTTTCTTTTTTAGGATGGCTGAGTAGTATTTCATGATAGATAGATGACAGATAGATAGATACATATAGCTAGATACAGATGTATAGCTAGATACAGATAGATATAGATAGATACAGATCTATAGCTATAGCTACCTATCTATCTCTCTATCCATCCTCCACATCTGCTTTATCCATTCATCTGTCAATGGACATCTGGGCTCTTTCCATAGTTTGGCTATTGTGGACATTGCTGCTATAAACGTTGGGGTGCAGGCACCCCTTCGGATCACTACATTTGTATTTTTGGGGTAAATACCCAGTACTGCAATTGCTGAGTCGTAGGGTAGCTCTAGTTTCAAATTTTTGAGGAACCTCCACACTGTTTTCCAGAGTGGCTGCCCCAGCCTGCATTCCCACCAACACTGTAAGAGAGTTTCCCTTTCTCCACATCCTCGCCAACATCTGTCCTTTCCTGACTTGTTAATTGTAGCCATTCTGACTGCTGTGAGGTGGTATCTCATTGTGGTGTTGATTTGTATTTCCTTGATGCTAGGTGACGTGGAGACTTTTTTCATGGGTCTGTTGGCCATTTGGACGTCGTCTTTGGAGAAATGTCTGCTCTTGTCTTCTGCCCATTTCTTGATTGGATAATTGGTTCTTTGGATGTTGAGTTTGATACATTCTATAGAGATCCCCCCCTTTTTTTTTTTAAGATTTTATTTATTTATTTATTTATTTATTTATTTATTTATTTATTTGACAGAGAGAGAAACAGCCAGCGAGAGAGGGAACACAAGCAGGGGGAGTGGGAGAGGAAGAAGCAGGCTCACAGTGGAGGAGCCCGATGTGGGGCTCGATCCCAGGACTCTGGGATCCCGCCCTGAGCCGAAGGCAGATGCTTAACGCTTAATGACTGAGCCACCCAGGCGCCCCTCTATAGACATACTTAATCTGATTTGTCATTTGCAAATATCTTCTCCCATTCTGTCTGTTGTCTTTTGGTTTTGTCAACTGTTTCCTTCGCTGGGCAAAAACTTGTTATCCTGATGAAGTCCCAATAGTTCATGTTTGCCTTTCTTTCCCTTGCCTGTGGAGATGTGTCTAGCAAGAAGTTGCTGCAGCCGAGGTCACAGAAGTTGCTGCCTGTGTTCTCCTCTAGGATTTGGAAGGATTCCTATCTCCCATTTAGGTCTTTCATCCATGTTGAGTCTGTTTTTTGTGTTTGGTGTCAGGAAATGGTCCAGTTTCATTCTTCTGCATGTGGCTGTCCAATTTTCCCCACACCATCTGTTGAAGAGCCTGTCTCCCGCACGCCCCCCCCCCCCCCATTGGATTTTTCCTGCTTTGTTGAAGATTAGTCGAGTATAGAGTTGAGGGTCCATCTCTGGGTTCTCTATTCTGTTCCATTGGTCTGTGTGTCTGTTTTTGTGTCAGTACCACACTGTCTTGATGATTACAGCTTTGTCATAGAGCTTGAGGTCCGGAATTGTGATGCCACCAGTTTTGGTTTTCTTTTTCAACATTCCTTTGGCTATTCAGGGTCTTTTCTGGTTCCATACAATATCCGTGTCCATTTTTGACTCTTGTGTCATTTACAGTTACCGTTCTGATGCTCTTGCAAAATATCGTTCAGCTTCAAGAAGATTCACAAAAAGGACCTTTGACAAATACAGGTTTCTGGTAACCTTCAGATCCTAAAATTAAACTATGAATTTCCAGAACATATGAAAAAGCTGCATTTAAACAGAACAAAAAGTAATAACATGGAACTGAATGAATTCAGGAAAATGATGACTGGGTTTTCTTGTTTGTTTTTTAAGAAAAAAAGATGAGCGTTTTTAATGACTCTGGTTCAAAACATTGTTGGTCCCCCTCCCCCAGTGTTTGCTCTTCCACGGTCAAGGAAACTTTTTCTCTTAAGATATCTACAGGGGCGCCTGGGTGGCTCAGTCAGTCGAGTGTCTGCCTTTGGCTCTGGTCCCGATCCCAGGGTCCTGGGATGGAGCCCCATGTCTTCTTCCGGCTCCCTGCTCAGCGGGAAGCCTGCATCTCCCTCTCCTACTCCCCCTGCTTGTGTTCCCCCTCTCACTGTCTCTCTCTCTCTCTGTCTCTCTCTGTCAAATAAATAAAACCTTTAAAAAAATGAAGGGAAAAAGAGAGAGAGAGAGAGAGAGAGAGAGAGAGTCGTGCTCTCTACCGACTGAGCCAGCCAGGTGCCCCTGGAAAGTCATCTTTCAGAGACACAAAGCATAGACTCAGATATGATGAGACAGCTTTAAGAAAGATCGATTTTATGGAGCCAATAAAGCCCCTTGGAAATGTTGGCCTGATACCTTACTTACAGTGTTCTCCTCAGTCTTACCAGGTGAGTAAAGAATGCCACCTCCTGACAGATGCAGGAACTTCAGGAAATTTGGAGGACCTCAAGATGAGAGAAATCGACCTCAACCTACAGGTCTTGCAGACAAATCCGATGGGAAATACTTGGCTTGGCTCTTGGCTTTAAAAAGGCAGTTAAAGGTTCAATCTAAAATTCCTTATAAAAAGCTACATCAAAGCAGATTTAAAAGAGGAAAGAAAGAAAGAAAGAAAGAAAGAAAGAAAGAAAGAAAGAAAGAAAGAAAGAAAGAAAGAAAGAAAGAAAGAAAGAAAGAAAGAAAGAAAGAAAGAACCTTATATATGATTTGGTCAATTGCTATTTTTGCTGTGCTTACGTAGATGATTAGGCCATGTTTGTTAAAAACTGGGCTTGTTTTACAAACAAATTAATCTTCATTTGGCTATCTTTGACAGGAATGAAGGTGACTTTAGGGAGAAAGACTGTATTTCAATAACACACTTTTGTAGGTGTTAGGTGCTAGTTCTGATGAATTATCTTTGAACATATGTTGTTTGCCTATAAACCTGGACTGGATCCTGAATCCTTCGGGTTTCCTTGAGTCTCTGACTATGACTGTTCAAACTAAGGTTTCCAACATTCTCCCATTCTCTTACCTTACAATCATTAAGAACTGAAAGTGCCCTTTTTCCTGAAGTGTGGCAAGTGAAAGCTGGTCAACTTGAAATAAATTTCAGGGAAATGGCAACAATAGCTCGTACATAGACAATCTTTGTGCCTGTTGCTCTATGGGCCACTCAAAATGAGACATTTGAACTACACACCAGAAAAATTCGTCAGATTGCCCCTGCCCACCCTCACTCTATCTGAGGATGCTTCAAGCCTGACATCCTAGAGACCTTCTCACCGGTAGTACTCTGGACTTAGACACTGGGTTTATCCCTTGTTCCAACCATTAACCAGTGTTTTCCTTTTGTTTCCATAGAAATGCCTCTTATGAACTACCGGATTGCTTGCTGAATGAGGCCGAGTCTGTGATAGTTAACTCCGCTTGCGGCACCTCTATTAACTCCTGTTTGGAAATAAGAACCCATATAAATAGGGGCACCTGGCTGGCTCAGTCAGTAGAACATGCGACTCTTGATCTCGGGGTTGTGACTTCGAGCCCCACGTTGGGTGTAGAGATTACTTAATAAAGATATGTAAAGGAAAAAAAAAAAAAAGAACCCATAGAGGTAAAACCAAACACTAAGCTACTTGGCTACAAGAAGCCCTTAACCACCACGACCTTTGCCCCCCCCCCCCCGCCCCCGTCCTGGGGGGGAGGGGCTCAGGCTAATTTACCGGTCTGTACTCTCCGAGGCCCACGAGGCCCGCCGGATCAGATCAATCTGAGACAGAATGAGACAGTTGGGTCATGCTATGCTGTTACTATTCCATAGAGTATACTTGGGGATAAAATCAATGAAACCATGTAGAAAAATATCCAAGTTCTCAGATAAGGAACTATCTCTGAGACCCCCTCCAATAACACAAGGGACCAAAAGTTGCGACCTGCACTGTATCAGACCCTTCCATTCCAAAGCCTCTACTGCACCTTACTTCAGCTTGAGGCAGTGACAGAAGGCAGGCCTCTGTCCATGTTTCATAGAAATGGAATGAAGGACTGACACCCAGATGAGGTGAACTCTTCGGACATCCTCTTTCCCCTTTTTCCCCTTACCCTCCTCCCTCCCTCCCTCCCTCCCTCCCTCCCTTTCTTCCCAGAAGTTTGCAAGCTGCAGCCTAAGGGTTGGGGAAGTTTGGGAAAGCCATTCAGTGGAGAGAAGCCCCAGGCTCTGACTTTAACAGAAAGCTTTCTGCATTTGAATGATACGATTGAATGAGGCCCATTAGAATGGATCACCCTGACCCTCCCTTCAGCTGCTCCCCCATCCCCGCCCCCCCAACTGATGTTGTCCGGTCGAATTGGGAACCATAGGCTGCGGGGAGGGTGGGGAGGGGGGGAAGCGGGGATTTGCTGTTCGTCCTAAGTGGTGAACTAGGCCCCTGGTCCAAGGAAAAAATCATGCACGGGTACAGATGAGTTGGTGTCTCAAGGCCAAGTGGTCAAAGTGCTGGCAAGATTTCTGTGGATGTGGGGAGATTTGTTCTGGGACCACCCTCCCATATGTGTCTCTGGCTGAGAAGAGGGCAGGGGAGCCCTGTAGGTGGGTGGGGGTGAGGGGGGGCGGGACCCAGATCTGGAGCTCAGACTGGATTATAGACGCCTCCTGCCCCGGTGGGGAGGTGGCTGAGGGCTGAGGGCTGAGAGCTGAGAGCTGAGGGTGATGGGGCCTGCTCACGCTGATTCCTGCAACTCGGTTCCTTTTGGGAACCTTCTGTTGTTTCTGCCGAGGTGCCTGGGTGCTGCAATAACCAAAGCTAGACTCCTCTCCTTGCCTAGTTCTTAAAAGGTCTGATTCTCCTTTTTTCTTGGTAAAGGGACTGAGCTGCACCCTCCCATCCTGCAAGACCCCTTGTGCAAATACTTCCACTTGAAGGGTCCCTTCACCTTGTCCAGAAAATAAACAACACCCACCCACATCCACCCCATTGCCACAAACACCTAGCAAGCAAACAAAAAATCCAGCCGGTCTCCTTCTGCCTCGATGTACTTTAGAGAGTCACTCTCTTGGACACTCCTTAGGCTCAATTACATGCTGCTGTCTCCCTTTCTCTGGCACAATCCCATCCCTGGATGAGCCCCATATTATATTTGCACGACTACACTGCTCGTGTGAGCTGGAGACAGTATGCTGAAGTGACCGGATGGATGGTAGCACTGTAAATTTGAAATGACCTACACACCAAGTCATCCATAAACATGGTCCCTGGAAATCTTTGGCATTCACGTTCCTCTGATGAAATCATTGCTTTGGAACCCATCTTGTCCATGGTCTTCTAACGCTTACTCGCCCTCTGTTTGCCTGATATTTTGCCTGATTGTTTATGGAGAAATTAGATCTCATCTGGCAAGAGCTGAATCTGAATCCTCCGCTCACCCCAAGATGGAAAAGAATATGCACAAGCCCGCACCCCTCTTCTCTTTCTCCACTCTGTCAGAAGAAAATGTGGCCCTCCCTCCTCCTGTCCAAACCCAAACCCCAAACCCGAGATAAGCTTTAGATATAAAGGAAACCAGAGTACTGTTTTGAACTGTAGACACTTCTACAAAGCAGCAGCGGCGGCAGCAGCAGACACACACACACCCAACCCAACCCCCCCCCCCCCCCCCCGCCCCGCAGGTGCAAGGAGGGTACCTGACTCTCCCCCTTTTCTCCCCAGAAGCTTCCCCCACCCATCCCCCTGGAAGATGTCTTCCCTATGCCAGAAGGGGAGTGAGAGACATTCTTTTTTTAAAAGTTTTTAAAAAGATTTTATTTATTTGAGAGAGAGGGAGGGAGGGAGGGAGGGAGGGTGAGCGAGAGCCCACGCATGAGTAGGGGGGGAAGGACAGAGGGAGAGGGAGAGGCAGACTCCCCGCTGAGCAAAGAGGCCAAGGCAGGGCTCAATCCCAGGATGCCGGGATTGAGAGATCTGACTTCAGCTGAAGGCAGCCACTTAACCTTAACAGACTGAGCCACCCAGGTGCCCCGTGAGTAACATTCTGATCTTCAAGGACAGGAAGTTCAGAATGAGAATGAGAATTCTGGACAAACAGATCTTGCTTTTTTGTTTGTTTTGTTTTGTTTTACATCCTTAACGTTCCTATAGCCTCGCCACATTGTTGAGTTACCCTCCCACAATCGCCTCTCCTTGTTCAACCCAATATACAAGCATTTAGGGTTTGCTCCTTCTCAGGATCTTCGTTTCCTCAGGAGGGCTTTGTCATGTGACACTTGTAGGAAACAAATTTGTATGCTCCTTTTCCTGGTCATCTGTCTCATGTCAATGTCATCCTCAGGGTCAGCCACAAACCCTACGAGGATGGAGGTAAAGGTCGTGCCTTGGTGACATCTTCCTTTCCAGCATCTTTGAATTCTACCTCCTTCATGACCTTGTTCCTTCAGTGTGCTGCCCTGCTCTCAGCTATCATCCAAAAAATGCCACAAATATGGGCGATGCCTTTCCAAGCTAAACACACTCTTACCGTACGACCCAGCAATCCCACTCCTTGGTATTTATCAACGGCCCAAATGAGTTGAAAACTGACGTCTGCACAGAAACCTGCACACAGACGTTCACGGTAGCTTCATTCATAACTGCCTGACCTTGGAGGCAACCAAGAAGTCCCTCAGGAGGTCAATGGATATGTAGACTGGGGTACATCCAGGCCATGGAATGTTTTTCGGGGGCGTTGGAAAGAAATGAGCGAGCTATGGAACTATGGGTAGCTGTGGGGAGCCAGGTGGGGGAACCGTACATGTGTATTCCTGACTGAGAGAAGCCAATCTGAGATGGTGAACATAACTCACGGTTCCCACTAAATGTGACATTGTGGAGGAGACAGAACTGAAATCAGTAGGCTGGAGAGCAGAGTACAAACTGCAGCGGACAGCGTCATGGCCGGACAGGCGTTTAGAGAGGGTTTCTCCCCCTCTTTGACCAGGTTTTAGGTCAAAGGAGTGCAGCCAACATTGTAACCAAAGGAGGCATTGTGCTCCCATAAAAATCTCCAGGACAAGGACTGCAAGCAACAGGAGTAGCTATTGGATGAGGCTCTAAAGGAAAAGGGTGGAGAGACTCAACCAGTTGGCATGCAAGTTGGCGAGAAATTTCTTCTCCCAGAGTATGGAGGCATCGAAGTAGTTGTAGGTGACATGGATTGTGACATTCTCAGAAAAGATGTAGCCTGAAATAAATCATTATTGAAACGGCGTCATGTGAAACTACCCAGTCCACTGAAGTTGTGCAGTCCTGCATTACGTAAATAATTTCCGTGTCTCTTTTTTATAATAAACGAATGATATCCACACTAGTAATAAGAAAGATGAAGGGAGGGAGGGAGGGAAGAAAAAAAAAAAAAAGATCTGTAGGCTGCCAGGGGTTTTGGCGGGGTTGGGGGTGTGGGGGGGGGTGATGAACAGGCAGAACACAGAGGATTTTTAAGGCAGTGGAACTACTGAGTGTGCTACTATGATGGTAAGATACCTTTGTCAAAACCCATAGAATGGACAACACCAAGAGTGAACCCTAGCGTAAACTCTGGACTCTGAATGGGTGATGATGATGCCTCAGTGTAGATTCATCCATTGTAATCAACACACCGGCTCTGGCACAGATGGGGGAGTGGGAAGCTCTGAGGGAGCACACCTGCGCCTCTGCATGTTGGGTGGTGGGGCGGGGAGCAGTGAGCGATGGCAGAGCAGGTGGCATATGGGTACCGTCCGTATTCGCCAGTCAGTTTTGCAGTGAACCCCAAATCGCTCTAAAGAAATAAATAAAGCCCCACTAGACAGACGGACAGATACGTACACACGTGTACACACACACACACACACACACACACACACGCATGAAGGGACAAACACAAGAACAGACAGACAAGCAGACCTGATGTGGAGCTGCCAAGCACGCGGTCAAGAAAGAATTCTTGAGATGTTTCTGGTGCAACCAGGTGCTTTTATTATAGCATGGGGACGGGATCTGTGGGCGGAAAGAGCCGCACTGGGACTGTGAGGCGTTAACTGGTGATACAGTTTCTAGTGAGTGGGGGTTAGGGCTAAGGTAAGTCTCTAAGGAATTTGTGTATACTGAGAGCAAGGTCTCCGAGACCTTGCAGGGCTAGCTCTTGTCAAGGTAAGGTCGGTCCCTACTGTTTTAGCAAAGCGGGAGTCATGAGGCCCTTTAGATGTGTGTCAGTGGGCCACAGGTTGATAGAGGGGTGTTAGCATATTCTGGGCGTCTGTGGTTATGAGAGTGAAGTGACACTGACTACAGCAAATCCTCATCGGTAAAACGTTAAAAAAAAAAAAAAAATCCTTGAGAGAGTTGTAGGGCTGTTACACCCTGTATGTCTCAGGGATTTATCGGCGGGCTGCAAGTTGTAAGGAGACCTCATTGTCGCTTCATTTCTCTTGCCTTCGCTCTCCTCATCAAGTCCGACACCGACATTCCAGTTGGACAGTCTAGGCCCCGCGGTGGGGGGGGGGGAGGGGCGGGGAAGGAGAGAGTCTCCTCTACCCTCTTGGGGGTCTCTGGCTGGGCCTAGGATGGCGACCGACACAAGAGATTCACGGGAGAAGGGCATACGACGGTTAGTGGGTGTTTACATGGACGGGGCAGGAGAGTAAAGACAAGGCATCAGCCAACTTGTGAAGAATGGAGAAGACAAAGGGGTTCGGGCAAGGGGCAGGCAGGTCGGTAGGCCGCGGTGAGAGACGTCCCCGGGAAGACAGGGGGTGGTCGAAGAGGGTTTATTGACGTGGATTGTTCAGACCCTAATTCTCCCGGTCCCCTCCCCTTGTCTCTGGTGATGAAGAATGTCTGTCTTCTTCCTGGTTCCAGGGCAGGTACCTTTCACACGGGAGTTCGACCTCTTGCTCTCACGAAGAAAAGAAGGGTCGGAATATCCTTCCTGCAGCTGCTGTGTCTCCAGTGAGTTGAATTCAAAGTAAGCCATGTACCGATGAGGCACCTTTCAGGGGTGACATGTTCTGGTTTCCTTGAGGGCAGTCTGGGTAAGTGGCTCATTGGTCCTTGTTCCTCGGGAATCTCTCATCCCCTCTGTAGTTCCTGACAGCTGGCGGTGTCTTGCTCCTGTCGTTCCTACCGTTCCTGACGGTCCTCCTCTGCAGCGGCAGTGTTCTTCAGCATGGGCTCCTTAGGCTGGGTGTTAAAATGTGAAGTGTCCCCCCCACCCCCACCCCACCCCCACCCCCACCCCCACCCCGCTGGCCCTAGTTCGACCCTGGGCCCTACAGAGTCTATTGTTGCTACGGTGTTTCTCTGTGTTTAATCGCCTCTGGGTGATCGCTTATGGACTTTCTGCTTATAAACCCCAGACTTCATGTCCATTCGGAATTAGAGATAAAACTGCCTAGCTGATTTTCTGACTCGGTAGCCTCGTGGACACGACCTATTCAAGGGGACCTAACCCTAAAATCTTGGTCTTCTTCCTTGCCTTGGCCGTGCGCCAGACCTCCTATCTGAACGGATTGTACCGCTGTTCACCTGGTGACCCTGATCCAACCTCTGGGAGCGTTTCCTCATTTTGTTTCTCTCTGAGCCACAAGCCCCCCCCCCCCAAATCCCCCAGGCCTCTGCGTGTCCTTTGTCACTTGGCCCTCTTGAGAGGGTGTTTCACAGAGCCTAGGTTTTTAATTTTGATGACTTCCCACCTCTCCGTGTCTTTTTCATGGATCATGCCTCTGGTGTCAAGTCTTAAACTCTCTTTGCCTGGCCCTAGTTCCTCAATTTTTCTCTTAGAGCTCCCCCCCCCCCCGGTGTGTTCCAGTTTTATGTTTCCCATGGCAGTGTGTGATCCATTTTGAGTTCACATTTGTGTGAGGGGTGAAGTGTGGCTGTTTAGGTCAAAGCTTGCTTGCTTGCTTTCCTTCTTTCTTTAATTTAAACAATTTTTTGGCGGGGGGGGACAAGCGGGGAGGAGGGTGTGTGTGTGTGTGTGTGTGTGAGAGAGAGAGAGAGAGAGAGAGAGAGAGAGAGAGAGAGAGAAGCAGACTCCCTGGTGAGCAGGGAGCCCCCGATGGGGGGGCTTGATCCCAGGACCCTTCGATCATGACCTGAGCCGAAGGCAGACGCTTAACCGACTGAGCCACCCGGGCGCCCCAGCTTTCTTGTTCCTTTGTCTGCCTGCCTGCCTGCGTGCTTGGTCTGTGGATGTCTGATTACCGTCCTCTGATGTCACGGGGAGGTGGGCCATCTTTCCTCCTTCGAGTGGCCTTTGAGCATTTGTCAAACCTCTGTTGGGCTTGGGCGTATCTGTTTGGGTATCTGTTCCGTGATAGCTCTTTGTCTGGCAACCTCACAGGTCTCTGTCGTCGCGTCTAGAAATAAGCATTAAGCCAGGGGCGACTTTATTTCCGAGTTTTGTTTTGTTTTCACTTGTTTTGTTTGAAATCACCGTAGCGATTTTAATTCCTTTTGCCCATCCGCTTGTTTATGTAATCTCCACACCCATCCAGTGTGGTGCTGGAACTCACAACCCCTGCAGATCAAGAGTCGCAGTCGCGTGGTCCTCCGACTGACCGAGCCAGCCTGGTGCCCTGAAATATGTGTACGTGCAAAGCAAATGTCAAGACGGCACCCACAAACTTTTTACCGCGAAACCGCCTTTGGATCGCCGCACTCTTGAGTTGAGGAAATACCGGTAAAGAACGTAGGTAGTTTAGCCCACTAAGGAAGAATCAACTTTAAAGGAAAACCTTCATTTCAAGTTTCTGATGTTTGGTCAGTTCTCTCAACTCAGTAGATGTCCAGCCTTCAGAGTTACGGTATTTGCTTGATTTCTCTCTTGTCCGCGTTTCCTCATTTACTTTCGCAGTGCTCAGGATGTATGGTGTACAGAGAACAGTTTTCATCCGTGTGTGTGTGTGTGTGTGTGTGTGTGTGTGTGTGTGTGTGTGTGTTCTGGTGGTGGCGGGGGGGGGGATGTTGTGACTGTGGGATCAGGGATTCACACAGGTAAGAAGAAGGCAAAGAGAAAGGCTTGGAAAGGAAACCATTAAAAGCCCATGTTCAAATGGTGAAGGTGAATGTAATAAGAGTTCCCTTTAATCAAAGGAAGTCTTGCTGGAGGTTGCTTCTGCCCTCTCCTCCCTGGATAGGAGGGTGAGGTTTTTTTAAAGGTCCCTACGGGGCACAGAAAGCAGTAAAGCGCCATAGCACCTGGCTAGGATGCTGCTCTGCTGCCCTCTAATGTCGCATCCTCTGCTACTGTGGATGTTTTCCTCTGACTACTTCCTGTTTACAGGTGTTTATCTTTTTTTTTTCTTTCCATAATAAAGATTTTTATTTATTTGAGAAAGAGGGCGTGAGTGAGAGAGCACAAGCAGGGGGATCGGCAGAGGGAGGGAGAGAAGCAGACTCCCCACTGAGCAGGGAGCGTGATGGGGGGCTCTGTTCCAGGACCTTGGGGCTATGACCCGAGCCAAAGGCAGCTGCCCAACCAACCGACTGCACCACCCAGGCGCCCCAAGACAGGTGTATGTCTTGGATGCTTAATGCTGCTCCGCGTCTGTGGTTTGTGTGTTTGTTTTTTAAAGCTTTCTAATTTTAAGTAATCTCTATGCCCATCCAGCGTGGTGCTGGAACTCACGACCCCTGCGGATCAAGAGTCACCCGGTCCTCCTCCGACAGAGCCAGTCAGGTGCCCTGAAATACGTGTACTTGAAAGACGAAAAAAGGAAGAAAAAAAAAAAAACAAAAAACTTTTTTTCCTTTACACGCCAGAGGAAGTGCTACGCCTGGTTTTTCTTTTCTCCTTAATATCATGGAACATTTCATCATCAATTATTTACCTCTTCTCAAGCACCACCCACCCTCCCTTCCTCTCTTACCCCCCCCCCCCCCCCCCCCCCCGTGTCCTAGTGTTGGAATGCGCGGATGTCCCGGAGCTGGATTTGTTTAGTGAATGGCTATTTTAACTCCCTTCCTCCCCATTCCGCGCCTCCTCCTCCCCCCCCGCCCCCCCCCACCGTGTGTTTCCGGGTTATGGTCACAGATGCTGAAACCGAGATATATGTGTGTGTGTGTGTGTGTGTGTGTGTGTATAATATATATATAATATTAAATATATTAAATATATTTAATAAATATATAATATATATTTATATATAATAAATATATTATTTATTTATATATTATATAAATAAAAATATAATAAATATACAATAAAATAAATATATAATATATTTAAACATATTAAATGTATTTAATAAAAACGTTAAATATAAATATATTAATATATAATATTATATATATATATATATATATATATATTTAAATACTGGTTGATTTATTTATTTGACAGAGAGAGAGAGACAGCCAGTGAGAGAGGGAGGGAACACAAGCAGGGGGAGTGGGAGAGGAAGAAGCAGGCTGCCATCGGAGGAGCCTGATGCGGGGCTCAATCCCAGAACGCCTGGATCATGCCCTGAGCCGAAGGCAGACGCTCAACGACTGAGCCACCCAGGCGGTTTCGGGGGAAACCGATATTCTTATCGCCACACCTGCCTTTGCACGGATGTTCCCCCATGCCTGTTTGTTGTCCTTGGATGTCATCGTGGTACACGCAGAGAGGGATTCAGTGTGCACCTTTCTGGGGGCGTGTGTCAATCACCCCCTTTCTGCCCTCCTGAGCTTTCTTCGTATGCTTGAGAGAGACTTCCTCCCCTTGAAATGATAGAAGAAAAATGGTTCAACCGTTGTTGTTCTAGGAGTACTCACACGGTCTCTGTTTTCCGTTCCCTGCCTGCCCCCCGAAATTTGTCTTAAGTCCTCCCAGAGGCCCAGGGCACCGCCCGTGTGCCGCTGTGGGAAGCCCGCGTAATGCCGGCCGGGCCTCTGGGGCCTGCCGGTGTCTGCGGGGAATTTTATTTTATTTTTTTAAGATTTTATTTATTTATTTCACAGAGAGAGAGAGAGAGAGAGAGAGAGAGAGAGAGAGAGAGACAGACAGGCAGGCAGACAGGCAGACAGGCAGACAGACAGACAGCGAGAGAGGGAACACAAGCAGGGGGAGCGGGAGAGGGAGAAGTAGGCTTCCCGGTGAGCAGGGAGCCCGACGGGGAGCTGGAAACCAGGACCCTGGGATCGTGACCCGAGCTGAAGGCAGACGCTTAGCGACTGAGCCACCCACGCGCGCCCCTTTGGGGAATTTTCCGCCCACGTCCGCTTCCGGCGGGGTCGTGCGTGCGTGCGTGGGCGTGCGTGCGTGGGCGTGAGCGCATGCGTACGCGCGTGTCCCGCGGCCAGCCGGCTCCCTTTCCGGCTGGAGCGGCCCAGACACGTTTTCCCGGTCTGCCCTGGGGTGCTGCAGCCGTGCCGCGCTGGTCGGGGGCTCCCGAGGCCGACGCCCCGGGTCCGCGCGCCCCACACCCTCTGCCCGCCCCTCCGAGGTGGGGCCGGGACAAGATCGGGTGGCCGGGCGGCCGGCTGTGCGCCTTCACGGGCCCGCGATCTGGATCTGTCTCGGTGTCCTTTGCGCCGGTTGTCGGGCGCCACCTGGCGGCCGCTTTTATATAGCGTCACCCTGCCAGAGCGTCGCCGATGTCAGTAAGGGATGGCATTTGGCTGCGGTCCCCAAGCCGGAGTTCCAGGAAGCCGGTGACACTAGCGTGATTGTCCCGCTCTCTCTGGGGTGTCGGCGCGCGATCGGCTCGCGGGAGATTGAACCTCCAGGCTTGTGAGGGTGTGACGCCGCCACCGCCTCGCTCCCTGAGAAGGGTGTGGGGGTCGCCTGGACGGGTCGACCAGCACCCACCGGTGTCCCCTCCTCGGCCCGTGGGGGAATGGGAGCGGGTGTGTCCGGCGCCCGGACGCCATCCGGCCGGTGGCTCCGGTCGGTCGTCGGGCCTTCCGTGTCGCGCGGTTTTCTCCCGTGTCGCGCTCGAGCCTTGAGAGGAAGCCCGTGGATGGCGTGACGGGCCCGGCCACGGGGCACGCGTGGGGTTCCGGTCGTCTGACCCGATTTTCTTACCAAGCTTTCCGAGGCCCGCTGCGGAGGTGGGGACCGGAGGGGACCGGAACGGACCGGACCGGATCGGGTCGCGAGGGGAGGCACGGATATGGCGCCCCAGGGGCCCGGCCGCGATTCCCATTGCGGTCCGGCCGTCGGGGACGCCTCCGTGGTATCGCCCCCTCCCCCCCCCAGTCCCAACTGGGAGTCGGGGACCGGCATGGGGCCGGCATGGGACAGGCGTGGGGCCGTCCTGAGGGCCGGGGAGCAGGGCGTCCACAGGTGCCTCCGCAGGACTTTGGTGATTTTTCTAAGTCCTGACGTGGGGACGACAGGCGGACTGGGGGAGGGCCTACCCGGCCCGCTCCACCTCCCGCGAGTCCCCCGTCGGTCCCGGCTGCCGCCACGCTCCCGGGGTCGACCAGATGGCCCTGGGGGCTCCAGGGGCCGGGGCTGATGGAACGGTGCTTGGGGCCGGTGGCCTGGCTACGGTCCCAGGAGGTCCCGGTGACTTGTGTCTAGGCCCCGGCAGTCGGCGTGGTGATTTTGTCACCTGAAATGAGCACTTTTTGTTGCCAGGTAGGTGCTGACACGCTGTGCTTTGGCGACTGTCGCCTTAGAGATGGGGACCTCTGGGCGTGTGCGGGGCGGGGGGGACCTCTGGGCTTGACCATGGTGCCAAGCCCGGCTGTGCCCTCGCTTACTTGAGCCGTCCGCGTGGGCCTGTGCGCCGGCTCGGGTGCCTCCAGATGGTCCAGGCCGTGGTGCCGCCTCCGGTCTCCAGCACCCGAGGGCGGTGTGGGCAGGCGGCGTGGGTGCTTTACCCCGTGCGCTCCCCACTGCGGGCACCTGGCTGCGGTCGTGACAACCCTTGTCCCGCAAGGCTCCGTGCCACGTGTCAGGCGTCCTCCTTCCTTGGGTTGTCCGGCTGCTCTCGCCCTGGGGTCGAGGGGTGCTGGCGAGGCTGAAAGCAGGTCCCTCTGGTTGCTGTCCTCGCCGGGCTTTCCCCCCCTCGGGACCTCCCTGGGCACATTCTGCCGATCGATGTGGTGATCTCGTGCTCTCCCGGGCCGGGCCTAAGCCGCGTCAGACGAGGGACGGACATTCATGGCGAATGGGACCGCTCTTCTCGTTCTGCCCGCGGGCCCTTCGCGCTCCTCCTCCTCCTCCGCCTGCTGTGGCGGTGCGGGGAGGGCGCGGGGGGGGTGTGGACTCCGGCCCGACCCCGCCCTCCCACGTTCGGCCTCCTGGTGTCCGTGGGACCGGGGTCCTCTGACGCAGCGGACACTCTCGCTTGCCTTTCTTGGCTTCGTGTGGTGAGCGGCTCTCCCTGCCATGGGGAGGGCCGTCCCGACGCCGCGCTGCTCACCGCCTGGGCGTGCTGAGCGCGTTGCGCCTGGCCCTCCGTGGTGCCCCTGGAGCGCTCCAGGTTGTCTCAGGTGCCCGAGGCCGAGCGGTGGCGTCGTTTCCTGTTCCCAGCGACCCCCTCGGGCCACCGCTGTTGGTGGCGTAGTCCGAGGAGCGGGTGGTGGAGTCGGTAAGGGAGGACCACCTGCCCCCCCCATGGGGATGCGGGCGCCTCGTCGTCCCCCTGGCGCATGCCGTGCTGGGGGGGCCTGGACGTGGCGGGGTGTGTGAGCGATCGCGGCGGGCCGAGCCAGCGCTGTGGCGCTTGGCCAGCCGAGGGGTGCCGTTTCTTCGCCCCAGCATGCCACGTCCGTCTCCGCCTCTCGTGGCCTCGCCGGAGGCACGGAGCTCT